>NC_080671.1:28773542-28946795 GCF_030247195.1 Topomyia yanbarensis | reverse complement strand
AAACAATGAGCTTATCGCGGTCGTTATTTTTTCGGGAGCCCCGAGGCGAAACTACTACACCGTCAAACTAGTTCAGCGCATTTCGGTGCTGTGATATCGGAAAGCTTTGATGCTTTTAATGGTCAATTGTTGTCCTTCGCCGCCAATTCGATTCGCTATCGGTAAATTTTAATAGTCGCTTACTAATGTTATGCTTTTCTTTCTTCTTTTCAGGTGAGTTTCAACTATTGTTCTATTCATATATTTTATGGTTGGAACCAGGTACGCGTAAGTACCACGAATTTTAATTAACGGGGTTAAACAAAATATTTGAAGTGTATTTTCCTGCTCACACATGAGAGAATTAGTAAAAGAAGAAAATGAAAGTTCACAACTATAAAATAGAAGGTTTAGAATCACTGACAAGCCCCCAGGATTCAGCTCCCGGAATTCCGAACGTCTAGAAATATTATAGATTCACTGATAGTGACATAAAATAAATTATTTAACCGCAGCTCAGCTCAAAAGGTTACTTACAACCAACTGATAGGCAGTGTGAATGACAAGCGAATGTTACTGGTTGTTAACGTTGTTAGATTATTAATTCAACTTGAACCACGCCCTATACAACGAGAGACAGGTGTTTATTGAGATGCAAACTAAGCTTCTTGATGACAATCATACAAGTAGATTCGTCACTCTGGAACTGGGACTGTACTATTGTTGTGCTGTCAAAGCGCATTAACGATGGTGATGATGTGAAAATCCAACAGAAAAGTCAAACTTGTTCGAAAATATTTGCACATATTTAAGTGTGCAAAAAATCACCGACACTTAAGCATCCATTAGTTTGTTTGGACATGCTAACAAAATAAGAGAAAGATTCCCTGTTTGCGCAAGCGAATTTTTCCCAACAGTGAAACGCTTCATTTACTCATGTACCGGCTGGGTATAAACATGAAACGCAGGTGAGCACGATCAATCCAAGCAAGCGGCTGACGCGACGCCGTTATGGTTGTCCTAGCGTTGGTCATAACATCCGCTTTGTTTGTTTTCTTATATAATTAATCGATTGGCTTACAATTATCGTGCCTGATCATTGTAATTATGCTACCCGATTCGATCTTGGCTTGGTTGCTGAACCTGTAATTTTGTTTGCTGATCGTTACTCTCTAACCTTTTCGGTTGGTTCAAATGATATTTACACATTTCAAATTAAAACAAACTTGTTTCTCTTTCTACTTCTACTTATTTTATCGTTACGTTGCACAGCATACCTAAATCACTGAGAACTGACATACAAGTAAAGTTTTCAACTTGTGTAAGAAATTAAACTGTCGCTTTGAGATGACAACAGCAAGTAGCAACTTCCTGCTGGCGGATTTCCCTAAAAACCTGGCCAAAAGTCGAAAATGTTTTTGATTGACCTGAAATTGTACATACCACGGTTTTTTGGGGCGTAGATTACGATTTTGATGTCAGATTTTCAAAACTCAAAATGGCGGATACAAAATGGCCGACATTTTAATATAAATATTAGTAAATTTTCACAACTGAATGGTTCCAGTGTATGCCAATAACGTTTATAATGTATCGAATTTTAAATGGTGTGTAGTTAAATGATAGAATTTGTTGATTTGCACGCAATAAGATATTTGGGTGTCTAGATGATGTAGCTTTTATGAGAATTGATGTTATTAATTATTTCAAACTATGTATTTTGAAATATTATACAACATAGTTATAAAACTTTTCAACTCTCTGTACGATTATTATTCAATTGCTGTCCGATGCATATATTTCTCAAAGAACGAAAAATAGTATTTTTTTAAAATTATAGAAAATAAGCCGATTCTACGACGAAATGCATGAAGTGAAAATTGACAACAAGTTTGCATGCAAATTGTAGTAACTAAAAATGAATATGACAAAATGTTTTCATTTTTTAGTGAAATTAACTAAGATTCATAGTTTTATTTAAATTGTTAGACCGAGGATTTGTACAAAGTTCATTATTACGATGAAGCGCCTATTTAAGTACATGCGTTATACTTGGTCAGAACATGCTTGTACCGCTTCCTGGTATAGCTTTGAGCAACCACTTTTTGTTGTCATGCTTGCTGACATACTACGACTGCCAACCTTCTCACGAACAAATTCGCCAAGCTGGAGTGTACGCCAAAGTGAAATTTTTAGCCATATCACGGCCGGAATATTCCTAGTATTCTTTTGCACTACTCTGCCCTCACTCATCACTGATTTTCGCTCGTAGAATCCAGTCATATATTCCACCTCTAGATTTGGTTTGCTTTGCATGATCAAACGTCATAGTTTCCTGGTAACGTTTAACCATGATATTCGTAAAAGGTTTTTGAAATTTGGAACCTTTGGCGATCACTTCTGCTCACCGCGTTGGTTTTCAATATGAATGACCAAAATTATTTACGTCTTTTGCGTTCAACTTTTGATAAGTTTTGAAAATGTTAATGAATCTCGATGAAATTCTCACCACTTAATACACAATTCTTCCTGTTCAAAATGCAGTATTGTGCGACTCGCTATGACAACCGGAGGTGCAGTAGTAATTAAAAGTACGAGTCTAAATTTTGAACTGAAAATCTTATAATCCATCTCCGTCTCCACTTAATCAAAGATTACTCAAAAACGGGCAAATTCGGGCAAGAATGGTGTTCCAAATGGACAATCGTTCAAGGAACACAAATTGCCTTGAAACATAGTGGACATACGTGGACAAAAAAAGTATTTCAATAATTTTGCAAAAAGGTGTGCTGAAACCGTCTGCTACAAAATCGTGAAAGTTATTGACATTTTCTATAAACAAACAAAATAATATATTTTGACATCAATACATATAAATAAAGTACATAGGGGAACTGGGGGTAAGACGGACATATTAAGGATAGATTGAAAAATAACATAGTAAGAGAATGTTTATGTCAACATGTAATACTCTATGTTGTAGCTCCATATGTTGGCTTTCGAGTGCCCAGAGGGATTGTGTTACAAAAATCAACAAGTATCATTTTTTAAAGAACTGAAAAACGAAGAAATATCTTTACTTTTTCCAGACTGCGGGTGACACGAACATATGGTGGGGCTAAGACGGACATGTTGCAGAAAGGATGATCACAACACAAAATATTAAAATTTACTG
Organism: Topomyia yanbarensis; assembly: GCF_030247195.1. Taxonomy (NCBI): domain Eukaryota; kingdom Metazoa; phylum Arthropoda; class Insecta; order Diptera; family Culicidae; genus Topomyia; species Topomyia yanbarensis. The sequence continues at coordinate 28,943,641 of NC_080671.1, read as the reverse complement.
TTTCTAGCGAAGGTTTTGAATGGATTGTAGTTCTTTTTAATATATACGTTCAACTCGAAGTGAAAAATAACGTTTTGGGGTTCGATTTAGAGTTGAAGCAAATGTTGTATTTTATATGTTGTATATCGTTTATGCCGTTGTCATAAAGAGAGCTATATAATCAGTTCAAATGGTCAGTCAGAATCACTTATACGAAACTGAAAGGTTATATAATAAATGCGTAATTGGAAACATCAGTTTCTCGACTACACACAGCCATAGTATGGAACCTGCACAAAATCGTGTACCATTTCCAGGTTCTAGGAATTCAGTACTTAGTCTCGGTCACATTAACGCACATCCTGCAGTCTACTGCATGTGAGACTTCAGTTAACTGGATGGTTCTCAGCGTTTGATTGCTAGAATTTCGTTTCTATACGCGAGACATTCATATAAGGACGAATCAATAGAATCAATCAAGACTGTCCTTCTTGCCCCACTAGTACACATATTTTTAAACGTTTGTACTCATTCACGCATAAATAAACTTACCTGTTATTTTCCATGAAGATGTCACTTAAGAGTTACTTTATCGAAATAAAGGAAAAAATCAGCGAAAGAATTGATTTTTTCGTCGATAAACCTTAAAATCAGAAACTTGAAAATTACATCCGCACGAAACTGCACTACTGATTATCAATATTTGCTTAAATTGTACACGTTTAGCAGTATTTAATGCCTACTAAGTGTTTCATAATTCAAGGTTACTCATAATGATAGGGTACACATACAATACATTTGAAGTTTTAATGTTATATCCCTAAAATAACCATGTGCCCGTCTTACCCCACCTGTCCGTCTTACCCACAGTTCCCCTACCTTTAGCATAACTTTCCATTATTCCATATTCGAAACCGGCAGTTTTATCAAAATCCAGCTACATTTGAATAATACTGATATTTCGAGCGCTCGATAAAAAAGAAGAGAAAAACGCGATGGTTTAAACTGTTTGGATATGCCAACACCTCAAATATGGAAATTTTGGAGCGTTTCACTTACAATAGCATGCGGCAGCACCATCTGAAGGACAATATATGTACTAGAACCCAAAGTACTAGCATGTAATTTTCGACTTTTGGCCAGGTTTTTAGGCAAATCCGCCACTGTGCGGCGCTTCGATCGGTCAGCAATCGCTGCACTGGACTTGTATGCAAACTTGGATACAATGGTGACTCACGCATGCAAACCTGTATGCGATGGGGATTTTCAACGTATTTTCATTTAAATGTTTACACAGGTTTTTTGGGAAAGTTTGTTCTAGCTTATATGTCTGTTCTCTGTGCCTAAATTGTCGTTTATATATGTTGGTTAACTTAGGATAATCCGCATAAATACTTGCAGTAATAAGTGGTTTCTTCTATAGTATTATTATTAGTAATATAGTAAAACTTGTTCTAGTTTACAGCTTTTTGAACTGAAATAAGGTTAGAATTCGACTGATGCTTTCTTTACTTGTTGGGTAGATGTTAACTGTTGTTTAAGAACATTGGGTAACTAATCATATTTCAAACTCGGGAACATATGGAGTATTCGCGTCATTTTATACAAAAGAATATTGTATGAGAATATTACGAAAATTGGCGGAAAATTAAAAAAGCCGTAACCAGTACCGCCTTTGCGCATGGGCACACTGGGCCAGATCCAGGGGCTCCAGGATTTTGGGGGTTCACGAACTTAGGATGAATTCTAAGGTTACACTATTGTTTATAATACTATAGCGTGTGGGTAACAATGGATCGGTAGCAGCTCGAAATCCCACATTGTACCGTATCTTATGTGAACAAGACGTTTAATCGTTGTGTGTCCGACGCGGTACCCGGGTACCTTTTTAAGTTTCAATTAATTAAATTCCTATGTTTTATCCATAGCTGGAAATTGAAACTTTGTGACATCTTAGACCGTCACTAAGTCAAGCTTTTGGGTTAATAATATTGTTGATATAGTAAGGGTGGGAGTAAGGAGGGGCTCCTGAATTTTTTTACTACGTAACAGGCCGACGTGGGTACCCGGGTACCCACAAAACTAAAATGCCCGTAACTAAGGTAATATCCAACCGATTTCGATACTTTTGGCCGTTTTGGATTCAGAAACTCATCCACTTTTGGACTTGGTAAAAATGAATCGGATTACTTTATTCGGTTCCCGGGAATCCGGGTTTCCGGAAGCAGGTTCCAGTGCTGGGGTACCATTTGCGAACTTCAATGGAATACTAGCAATATGGGTATCAAAATTCTTGGAATTGCATCAGTAGGCTGTACCTCGTGGTTTTGGAACCATTTGGTGATTTCACCACGGAACGGACATTCCGGAGCAGGTTCCCGTAGGGCCGTGAATGGCCATTCCATTCCAATTCCATTTTTCAAACTACCATAGGGTCCCGTAACAATAAATAATAGACTTCCGAGACAATTTGAAGAATTTTGATACTCATTTTGCTAGGGCATTATTTAAATTTACAAGTCATACCCTAGTACTGGAACATTACTCAGGAGAATACGGATTACCAAGAACCAGATCCATTCATCCAGTTCAATGTTACAGAATCCACGAGTGGACGAGTGTCTGAATCTAAAACATCTAAAAGTGTCAAAATCGGTTAAAGGAAGCCATAGTTATGAGCATTTTAATTTGTGGGTACCCTCGTTGGCCTGTTATACACAGAAAAAAATATTTTGTAATTTTAAGTTTATTTTCATGCACATATTTGGAGCATGAATATAAATGTAAAATTAAGTTCCACCACAAATACACACGACTTGTCGTGCTTTCTTCAACGAATTTTATTATAATTTTACACGTGGATTAAAAATTACAGTTTCTTTAAACGGAAAACCTCGAATACTGCTGTAAAATGAATGACATGTAATATACACGAATGAAAGTGTAAAATTGTATGCTGTTTGATGCTCCGATTGATTTTAACGTAATTTTCAATCAAATTTTTGGTTCAATCGTTGTATGTTTACATTCGTTTTGATTTACATATCGTTTAAATTTCATTATTTTTTGGTGTATAGGTGTTTTTTGTTGGACACATTGATTGACCGTTTTTAACAAATTGTTAAAAAAAATTTTTTTTCGGATTATATCTCTGGTACTGTTTGCACTAGAATCAATCAGGGAGATATTTTTTTTAAAGATTTGTTTAGGAATTCCAAAAAAATGAAAAGTTTTTAATGCCAATATTGCCAAATATGCAACTTTTTAATTTTACACTAAAAGTACATTTTTCTCGTAATACATCGGTTACTGTAGGCCACATAAAACGTCATTATACCTACATTGCTCGGTCGGTTTCTGGCTATCTCTTGGGATAATGATGACATGCTTCTCAAGATTCTGTTTGGATACTTTTCAAGATTCTGATCGAAGTTTTCTTAGCATCCCAATGGAATCTATTTCTGTGTTACTATGTTTTAATTGCCGCAAGGTTCTACTGTATCGATTTTGTTGGCTATTTTCGGCAAATTTGAGACTAAGAGAAACGAAAGCAATGAAATTGAAAGACGGATAGGTATTCTAAAGCGACTCAGTTATAAACTTAGAACGGAAAACTAGAACTAGGCAGGGTCATATGGGCATGATCGAAAGGAAATGTGAAGAATTTTTTGCCTTCTGCAGAGTAGGAGTTGGTCAAGAAATGATTAACGAAATTCTGAAAAGAGACCCGGCCGTTACTGGAGGTGATTTCAATTCTTGGGTAGCTCAAGCAAAGATGGATGATAGGCTATGTAAAGAGGGCGCCAGCAGTACTTCTCGCTGAGGCGCCCGGGAACCTGGTACTCCTTCGCTAGTGACAAGTATGACTGGGACAGTTTGCGAAGACTACACGCGTAGTTATTACCTGACAATCCAGTATTGGTCAACTAAATGAGGCTACAAGGACAAGGATCTTTTTGTGGGTGCGCAACATGCGCTCTTCTAATTAGAATGACTAGACATGTTAGCTGTGATATGTGACACTCCACGTAAATTAAACTGGAGCCAAAAAACGACGACCCCCAGTTTACTTACTAACTTTATTTTTTCTAGTATTCGAGTAATCGAATCAGTTACCTCGGAAAATCTAAGCCCTGGGTAATCGAGTTTGACTTGTATTGCAAAAGACACACCTTATTAAAATGTTTATCTTGGAATTCTTGTACAAATAGCTATAAACAACTGATACATATCGTTAACTCGTTACCAATATGAAAAATAAATGAAAACCAACTGAATATACAAATCACACCCTGTCTGAAAAATCGACTAGGGACAAAATAGGTACATTTAAATTTACCATAATAGGAAAATTTGCCCTGGTCATTTTATTTCCAATTTCTCTACGAATGAAGCTTAAATTCATGAAATAACGGAAAAAAAAGTTTGATTCGATTATCCGGGGTGAGATTTTTTTCAAATCCCCGGATAATCGAGTCCGACCTGTAACCGTTAAACCATTTAAACTTTAGAATGATTTTTACTTTATTTTCTTCGACTCTTTATTGCCAATTCTGCAGTCAATCGCCACATCAGAGGAAACCATGTGCTGCTATTAAAGGGTTACACCACTGTGGAACACAAAAATTAGGATTTCGGGATTTTTCCTTGTCACAAGATGGCGGCTGTGCAGGATTTTCCCGTTGATACCTCTCTTTGGAAAGGGTACACGGCCGCAAACCTATCTCCCGTAATTTTTTACCTACAGCTCAACACTAAAGTTTTTGCGATTTTTTATAAATGGCCCTCTTTTTAGCAAAGAAACGCTAATAATGTCATTAGAATCGACACAAAATTGTTGTTTTAAAAAAAATTTACCATTCAAAAAATACGTATGTACGTCACCGGAGAAATCAATTCTGAATATACTGTAAAAATTTCAAAACAAATGATTTTCTAATTTATTCGAGTTACGCTTCCGGCCAGCTCAAAAAATGTGGTTTCGAGAAACACGCTGTAAAAGTTTTCAGTGCACTCGGGGTATACATAAGAGGCGTTGTGAAAGAATTGATAATTTGAACATTTAGCAATTATTGTCGTCTGCGGTTTTTTGTTATATAATTTCCAAGAACCTAAACCACCTTTTTGGCCAATAAAAACGTTCGATTTATGAAAAATTGTACAGTGGTGTAACCCCTTAATAAAAATTCATATACTGGAACAGACACCACTACCATAGTTGTTCTTAATTCGTTTATTTGACACTGCTCAATTCGTTAGCTTAGAGGAGCCATGTGTTTTTTATATATTTACAGGATGTAAAAAATAAAAATAATTTCTATGCTATATTTCACCCTAAGGAGGAAAATTTGGTAAAAACCAAAATTTCTCACTAGGGTGAAAATTTGTTGGTAAAAACCAGTCTTTGTACAGGAGGGCACAAATCCTTATTTCATACTATGTTGCGTTTCGGCTTCGCCTCTTCAGAAACCGACACTAACGTATTGTCGGAATAGATTAGCGCCGGCTTGACGCAAATCCCTTAAAACTAAAACACACTATGTGTTTCAATCAAACGACTGATCAAACGTGATGTCCCGTTCGAGCAGAAGTTCTGTTTATGCCGATGAGACACAAGTGAAGCCGAAACTTGTCTTGGCTTAGCAGGCCTATGCGAAAGCACTAAGCTATATTTCACCCTAAGGAGGAAAATTTGGTAAAAACCAAAATTTCTCACTAGGGTGAAAATTTGTTGGTAAAAACCTAGCCAAAGGTAAAGCCAAGACAAGTTTCGGCTTCACTTGTGTCTCATCGGCATAAACAGAACTTCTGCTCGAACGGGACATCACGTTTGATCAGTCGTTTGATTGAAACACAGTGTGTTTTAGTTTTAAGGGATTTGCGTCAAGCCGGCGCTAATCTATTCCGACAATACGTTAGTGTCGGTTTCTGAAGAGGCGAAGCCGAAACGCAACATAGTATAAAAATAATTTCATTTATTTAGAACCTGCCAGGTTTCGTGCACCCGAATGCCCTGGCGAGCGGTGATCTTTTTTCGCGGTGGGAAACTATTCGTTTTCTTGCCAACTACTTCTTCGGGGTCATCCATGTCTCTCTCGTTGTCGTTTACGCCCCGTTGCCTTGATACTCGCAATCGAATATTCTTCCTAGCTTTTTGACCTTGCGAGTCACACACGAGTGCACTCTCCATCGTTGACAGTAGTGTCCTCAATGGTGGTATTGGCTGTTGAGTTTGAAGTGGTTATCGCTGCTTCTGCAGCTGTCATTATTGCCAGAAGAGCAGCCAAAAATTTGGCAAGCATTTGTGGTTTAGGTGAAGTAATTGGAGGCTAGATTTTAACATTGAGATGAGCTATCATCAGCAATTTATGGACAGGGTTCTTCGGAATGTGCCGTTTGTTCACAGAACTGGTACGTATTAGTTTGTCCTTGATGTGCATAAAGAGTTCGCTGTGCAATGGGTTCACCTCCTTCTGCTTTGTACTGCTACCCGTATTCGCATCACAAAAGTATAATTTGAAATACGACATGAATCTTTTAATTACCACTCTGCACGTAAGTAAGTGGAACCGTTGTGCCTGTTGTGCTCATACTGGATGAAGGTGACTTCAGCAGATGTTCCACACCACTAATATTATATCTTATGCGAAAAGACCGAAAGTCAATGGCCACCGTGTTAGGCCGAATTATCACGTTTTGTTGATGAGACTCAGCCATCTTGATAGATCACCACGCGAGAATAAAAATAACGATATCGTTTGTTTTTCTGACAATGCACACAAGTAACTGTGTTGTGTTCGCTTTGCACTGGTTCGTATTTTCATAGGAAGACGAAAATCGCTACTTCTGTTACTCGTTTTCATAGAATAGAAAGAAGAAGATGCGCTGTAATATTTACAAAATCCACACCCATAAATCGACGCGCATGTTTCTATTACTTTTGGGCAAGATTCTATTGTCTTTTCGGTAACAGACCATGCAATTGCGCATTGCGGTATTAACCGCAAAGGTAGTAAATGATGGAAAGACGAATGTCGGTTGCTGTTCATGTATGCGCATCATACAACCAAAAACTTGTTCAGTATGTGTCAACTTCGGCTCTTTTCGTATGTAGGATAATTCGGTCGATTTCTATGATAGTATTAGTATCAAGGCAAACCAATTGGAGTCCTGGCGTATTTCTGCCCAAATTCAGGCTGGAATCTGCCCCAATATTGGAAGGAACCAGCCAGAATTACGATTTTTTACTGGTTTGGTAGGATAGTGAAATAAAAAATTCAGAGCATTTTTTTTTCTTATTACCGTGAAGGTATTACGCCGAGTTTTGGGTGCATATATCCATAGTTTGAGCGATTCTAAAGCGACCCTGATGTAACAACGAAATCAGCATTTGTATATGAAGATGTGAAAAGGGCATAAGCGGAATTGAGAGTCTCAAGTCAACATATCACTTATTTGCACACAGAAGATAGCGTGTCCCAAGTCCGCGAATGAATTTGGCCGGACAAACTCAGTTGCCTGTTGAACGGCAGGCGGAGCAGATCACTGCGCTGCGTAGTGCCGTTCAACACGTGACTGAACGTGTCCGTTCAAACACAATGCTTTCTTTTGTGTTGTGCTCGTTTCAAGCACACTTTTATGTACAATCTCGAAAGCAATTATTCGTACACAAAATGGCTTGTACAGGCGAGCTCCAAGTGCAAACACGGTTAACATAGCGTCGTGGTACTAGTTGTCTCTTTCGCTCTACCCATCATCATCAGCGTTGACTCATTTTGTTTCTGGGTGTATCTTCCCTTTGCGGACGGGCATGCGTGTGAGTACACACAGCTGTTTGATTAGAGCATTGTACAACTGAACACCGTTCGCTTGGGTTCAAAATTTGAGGCGAACGTGTAGGTAGGTACATCTAATTTGTTAACAGTTGCATGTGTAGCCTGCATGATAGCAATATATGTTTTTGTTGCGCAAGAACGAAATCTTTCATAGCAACAAATCGATCGATTCATTGATTTTACGTGATTCATTTCCACTCAGCCTATCCTACTTTGATTCTGCTAATACTACAAAACCTATTTATGAATGAATACACTGCCACTCAAAAAACCGTTGCAAAAACGCATAAGTCCATATATTTAATTGTTTTCGATTATTGTATATTTATAGCTTCGATATATGATTAAGACAACTACATTCGCTACATTTGTATGCATACTTTAGTAAAGTTACAGTCATGGCAAAATATAGCTAGAAAGCTTGGTATATACATGAAATGTCATTATATTGTTTAAAATTTAATTTTTCTTCACCGGTCCGGGGTTTTTACCGCACACAACCGAAAAGTTTTTACAATTTTTCAAAGCTGATATTGTGCTATGAAAATTTAGAACAGTTCCAGATATTAGTTCGATCGCAATTTTCTGTCTTCTTTGTTCAGGTCTTCCCAAATAAATTTATTCGAATTCGATCACCTACTACAAATGAAATGACCTGATAACCAAAAAGGTTTGGTTCAATATGTAACATTCGATGTTGATTGGTTGGGTTTAAACTATACGAAAAAAATATGTTTGATTTATTATTACTCTAAACGTACTAAGAGACTACATATTTTACATTATGTAGTGTAGTCCTACGTCCACAGTTCGTGCAACCCCATAGGGCTGCCCCTTGTAGTTTTTTTATCCTAACAACGATTGCACAAAGTGCCTGCAAACCAACAATCAACTTCAAATCCAACGCCGAAGAAGACTGATACACAATCCCTGTAGATAGTGGGGGTTTCTCGCAGTTCATAGCTATAACGCGCATCTAAAGGGTGTTATGGTCAAAAATTGGTCGAACAAGAATGTGTGTAAAATGGTCAAACTTTTAATTTAACCCTTTCATGCCCAACTTTTTTCTAGTGCATGTAGGGTTTCAAAACTATTTTTCCTTGAAAATGGTTGGGTCAAGAAACACGAAAAGCCTATTTTCATAAAGATAGGTGCTTCCATGGCAGTGCTAGAAGCTGGACAATTTTTGCCTTCTAATGATCAATGCAATTCTCCTACAATAATTACAATAGTCCAATTACGTAGAAAACGTAGCCAACGACAGTCTAAATTGATAAGTTTTATCAGTTTTCAATAATATTGCACCACAACGAAGATATATGAAAAAATCATTTTCCATCGTCAACGTAAACTATCCCTGGCAGCACTGCTCCATCGGAATCCAATCAGACTAATTGCAATAACTGCAGTTCTAGAGCTGATCCTTGTAACTGTTAATACTCAAATTAAAGGCAATAATCACATTAATGAGCCTTACTTGTGTTTGTGAGCAAATCTCGCCTCAATCAAAAGTTATAGCTGTTTAAAAACGTTGTTCTCCACAAACAACATGGGCATGAATGGGTTAAAAATCACATCATGTTTCTTGTGCAAGTTCAATTTATACAGAATATAAAACAAGAAAAACTATCACTCAAACTTCCTTTCCCACGAATGCAAATTGCTGGGACTTTCGTTTAACTCCTTCCATCAAGTTTTGCACAGCCTCTTTGGTCACTTTCGTCGCCGCAGAACGCCAGTTCGCCTTGAACTGTATCTCGACAACTGTCTTTCACGTCTTCTTGAGGCTCCGCTTGACGATGGCCAAGTATTCTTCTACTGCTTGGTACTCTGACGTGTTGGAAGAGATCATGTCCTTGGACACCACCTGGACGAACGTTGTTCGCGACATACCTCTCCATGACCTATTTTCCGCAATGGCAAGATGCCGGCCAAAATAGAACGGAACAGTTGTTTAGCTTGGTGAAAGGCAACATAGGTTTATCCAGGTACTCTTGCACATAAATGCCCTTACACGGTAAGTTTAGGGAGAAGATATTTCTCCTCTCCCGGGACGCCCCCGCAAAAACTTAAGATCTTTCTTCTTGTGAAATATCAGAATCAGGTTCACAAATGAACATAAGAATTTTCTGAATGGGCAGCGGCAAATCACTCTTCAACGTTTCTGCAAAAGAGCGCTTAGAGTTTAAATTTCTCTCCGCGTAGCTTGTAGGCTAGATATAATGCCAGCTCGACTCTCCCCAAAGTAAATACATTTTTCAGTATACATTGCGCAGAAATTTTTACTCCCGCAGTTATCTCACGGTGGTTTATTGTTGCAATTGTTACCCTATGACTTAGCTGTTTGCAGTTGAGGCAATTCATGATACGTGGTTCAAACAAGTGGGAAGGTATACAAAGCCTTTCCATGATGACGTCGCTAGGAAGAGCAAACCCTGTGCTATGCGAAACGAGTCTGATTTGATGTAGTTCCTTTTACCGTTTTGTGCCTGTTCTGCTCTGCCAGCTGAGTGCAAGCAATTGCATTCCAATATTTTAACTAGTTTTTGTAAGGAGTTCTTATAGCGACCTACCACATCCCCCAAAAGGAATTCGCAGGTAGTCTGCCGTACAAAAATTACTGCATGCAAATGATAAAATCTCAGTTTTGTATGAACAATCGTGATCATCTGTTCGTTTCTGTCGTCGCGTTCTTAATTTTTGAGCGTCGATCACTTTTCGTTAGATTACTAGGATTATGTCCCCGCTCATGACGTAGAGATAAGTGGCGTGGGTGCAGAGACAGGTTGGCTTTTGAAATGAGCGAGTATATCACATTCTAACAGCCGAGTTATATATAAAAAAGTATGTTTTTGGTGCTGTGTTTCCTCACAACAGAGGAACGATGCATCCGAGTTAAATCTTTAGCGGCTTGTTTTGCACGGTACCGTAGGAACCGTGGCGATTTACAATTGATGATGAATCGGGGGTTCACTAGAAACGAACTGACAGCAAATGCAGTGGATTAAAAAATGAGAACTGACTTCAAAGATGGTCACAACAGTTCCGGTGACGGGGGATGTATGTAATGGTTCTTGTTTTCAGAGATAGCAAGTGAATTTTCTTAGTCGGTAATCTGGAAGAAAGAAAAGCCATCAATGGGAAGTATTACGCGCAGATACTGGATTAATCTCAATTTAGAGAACATTTCATCGAATGAAGAGATCCGGGACACCGGTTCTAAATTTTTACGCGCCGTGACAAAAAATGTTATTGGGCGAAATAGAAGGTGTCGAAAAAAATGATTTACCTGTCTTGCGATTCAAGAGGACTTTGGTCGAAAATAAATTAAAATGTGATTGAGTACGTCCATCTTTCATATTTAGACCAGTTACTTTTGTATCCACAGCCGTACCTTGATGAACGTGGTAAATCTTCGATGCTTGGATTTTTTTTAATAATAAAAGTTGTTTTGCCGTGTGAGCTCACCGTAAAATTTTGAAATTATTGAAATTATTCCATGATCTGCTTATATGAAACAGTAGTTTCATTTTGGCCAAAATATTTTCGATGGGACTAATATCAAACGATTAAACTATTGGAGGTGATATGTACAAATTAATAAAGTCGTTTTGCTTCATTCATGTACTGTCTTACTTACCTTCTCCATACAAATCAATGTTATTCCCTATTGATTTGTATGACTTGGAATCCAATTCCAATTAATAAGGCTCCCTAATTCAACAATATACAGAGGCCCCAAACTCACTTCCTTCTTGGTGCCTCACCTTGTAACATGAAATTAATACTAATCTACTCTAAAGCCCATTAATTTGGACAGATTCTAGCGACTGCCGATCGCTATGGTTCTCCGATTTACGCTGCAAGGTTCTCGCATTACATCTATAATTTGCCTCCCACTCACCGAAATTATCCCGTGACGGGTACATTATAGTAGTACCATATATGCACTCCACCGTCGTCGTCGTAGATTCCAAGTGCTCATTATTTGTTGATTGAAAAGATAGCGCTCCATTGGCTCTGAAAATCGCACATGAGTTGGTCGTTTCTCAACCTAAAAGATCAGTCGTTCCCCATGGGTGTTAATGCTGCGTAATTTATATCGATTTCGTTAACTATTAATTCAACGTTTACAGGCCCCAGCCCGAAACCGATTGGAATTCAGGTGGGATATGGAGTTTATGGTAATGAGCCACTTTTTTTCTGCTTCGATTGTGTTATTTCTTATTAAATAGATACTAGATTTTTCAATGCAGGAGATTGATCGTGGGGCAAATTTCAATAGAATACTAATTCACCTTAAAGTGTCACTGCAGGGAATTGATCGTGCTCGAATAGCGAGTGCCGTTAATCAAGTTCAGGGTGAGCACTTAGTTGCAATCAATGACACCATTGCACTCTCATATGTGCATGTGGGCCGTCCCAGTCAGTGTGGCGACTCTCTAGGCTTTCAGCGACTGCGGGTTGCATTTCGGTTCACACTCTGTGTGAAACTTCCACCTCATTAGGCATTTCAGAGTGAATCCATCAACTGTTGTCGTTCCGGGGCGAGGGGTTCCCCCCCCCCAACAACCATCGATGGGGCATCAGATTTGCATCATTCAAACGAGCGCGCGCTGGGATGGGATGCAACCGTGAGTGCAAATTGCACAGTTTCACCGCCTCCGGGGCAGCACTAAGTAAACAGAAGGCGGCAGAAAAGAGAATCAACATAAATTTAAATAAGCATGAATTCCATCACCACCGCGGCAGCACCCGCCGCGGTAAGCACACCGCTCGGGTAAGCCGTAAAAGGAGACCAACAACCATCCGAGGTGTTTACTAAAGTTCCATATTTGCATATAATGAGACTGGGGTCATCTCCCTTTCCTTTCGATTAGTTCTGGCAGGATCTGGGTGAACTGGAAAGTAAACAATCGATTTCACAGTGACACAGATTTTCTCCTACGCGACGGTGTAGTTTCTGATTCCGATGACAGTTTTTGCAGGAGTAATGTTTCGAAATGAGAAAACCAGCAATAAATCTTGTTTTTATTACATGACTCTAAAACAATAAGCTTCTCAGCAGGATTTCAGCATATAATTCGATTCAGAAGAAAACGCTGTAGGCTTGCCAAAAGCCTTTCAGGTGTGACGCTTTGGCTTGATCGAGATCACGTGGCCAGCGTCAATTTTCCTGTCTTGCGAAACAGGCCAGAACCATCGTATCGGCTGTCATCGATTGAATTAGTGTGCGAAAATTCACGACACTTGTCACGATTCGGTCGGAGCAAATCAGCGCCACAGTCCAGCATCGCGAAATTCAATATCCAAGATGAAATTAATCCACTCTCGGTGCAATGTGCAATGATGGTTTGCAATCATCGTGCCGGAGACCTGCAGGCTGGCGGCTCCTTTCGAATCCGTTCCGCTCGTCATAATCATCACAGTGTATCTTTCCCTCCCTCGTTCCTTCTCTTCCTCGCAGTGCGGAGCAAAAGTGATACTAGAGCTACTTGTTTGCCCGTTTGTTTATTTGTTTGCTTGATTGTTCGAGCGAAGCGCGGTGCGCATTAAAGGAGCAGCCAGCGCAAGCGTAGTTTAGCTGCACTTTTCAGACTTTTGCGCACCGCTTGATTCGCCGCACACATATTTTTGTGCAATTTACAACGAGAAAATTGACAGGTTTTGTAAACTGTCCTTTCTCGAATGACCGACCCCGCTAGGGTCCGATGCGGCGGAGGAAAACACGACTGGCGACTTATCGCTCACGCAATCTCTCTACCGGGCCACGGACGGAGCAAAATGCGATGGCTTTTGGGTTATTTGATGTGAGCCGCCTTCGGGCAGTGCCTACTTGTAGAAAGTAGCACCGCAAACTTCGGTGCAATCGGGCATAGATGTTTGAGGTGAAATTTGCGATAACTATACGTAGTTGCAGGGACATGGTCCCAAAAGCCTTTAGTCTAATTCGAGGATACATTGCATATTTAAAATATTTTTCCATCATTAAAAGTTACAAAAAAAATTGTTCGACTTAACACATTTCTATTATGTGTGCACTCAAAAATCTGAACACTCCTCATTTTGTAACGGTGCGTACAGAATAATGCTTGTTTCGCATTTGTTCTTCCATTATCGAAATGGCGTCTAAGCAAGGGAGTATCGCATCAAAACTTCGTTCGCCTATCGCGAAATTTCTAACTACTCGTGGATTTGACGAAGGCAAAAGTTTAATACGACAACCAGAACATGAAAGGCAGCACACATTTTCAAGCAATTGTCGGAGTTCGATGAGAAATATCTGGTTTGGCAGACTGTCTGCATATGTGGCTTGCAAAGCAACATTTTCGTTGCAACTGAGAATTTTTGAGAGAACCTGAAAAAGCCACAAAAAATTGTTGGAAATGAAAAGCAGTTGAAGGCAAACTGATGTTATTTGGCGAACAATGTAGACGAGATAACTGATGGCAGCAGTTCAACGAAATGCTGACGAACGTTTATTTAAGCATCAGTCAACTCTAGTTGCAAAACAAACAGAAACCTTTGCTTTTATGAACAAAAATGGGAGATCAGTTATTGACATCAAAAGATTTCAAAATGCATGAAAAACAAGTAATGAAAAAAAAAATTGTATATAATGTTAATGAAAGTTTTGGAAAAACGAACTTTGGGGACATTTTTTAATGAATGTTTTCCTTGAGGCTTTGAAAAGTTTTTGTCATCGAATTTTTCTAACAAGGTGGTCTGTGGGTAGAATAAACTCAAACATTTCCAGTTGTTTGGGGTTCCCACTAAATTAAAAAAAAACAGCTGTGGGTAATGTCCGGGACACAACCGCGGTGTTGACGTAGGACTATTCTTCGTTGGCGTATCATACTATTGAAATTCAGCTTGCATCTCTTTCCAATGGCTAAATTTTGCAAATTAAGTTTGATTCAGCGTAAAATTTTTATGGAAATTTGAATTGTATTCCATTCGGTAATTAATTCAGTAAAACAATTTTATTACCGATCTCACCGCATAAAATATATATATATATATATATATATATATATATATATAAACAATGAGAGTATTATCTTCGGTAAATTACTGCCGATACAAGCTAGGGAATTAGAAAATTAAATTTGACGAAAGCTAGTAAAAGCATATTAGTTAGGACTTTTCAGCGTTATGCAGAAAACTTTTTTTTTAGAGTTGTCCTATTGGAGCTAGGTTATCGGAAGGGCTCCTCGTTAGAATCACTCACTACAATTGCAGACGAGACGGACAATGTCACCCACTAAAACACTACTTAAGATCAGCGGGCCGTGATTCTTCATGTGATGTTCATTGTACGGTTCAGATATGTGCTGGCGTAGGGACGTCGCAATCGCGTGTATCATCGCGAACGGCTGGAGTGTTTGTACGCTAACGTGTTCGATCGCGTGTGCGTTTGCATATTCGCGTGTGTTCTTGGACACCGTGAATCTGATAGTCAATTTTCGGTTTACGGTTCAGATGCTAGAAAAAAGTGAGTTCTTCCATATCATTAGAGTTCCTGGTCATGTCGCCATGGAACGTGTTGTCTAGTGGATATGAGTGTTATTTTTTGATTGGTCTAAGTGAATATATGTTGCTAATATGGAGAGTACAGATTTCTGGACGTGACCGATTTATAATCGTATGAACACTTCGGCTTCGAGTTCGAGACCGCGTTTTTAACTTAATAAGTACTAAAACGCTCATCTTACTACTGGGATGTTATCAAGTTTGCGCGATCACGGACGTAGGTGGGCGTGGATGATCGCGAAGGGATTCAAACTTTTGTATGTTTATGTATTTGTCGCGTGTATGTGACTTCACGTGTATAAAAACGATTTTAAACCGTGTGTCCATTCGTACATTCATGTTTGGAACATGTTGTTTAGTGGATATGAGCGTTATTTTTTAGTCCCTCTGACCAACTACTAGAACCAAGGATTGGAACATCCGGACGTACTCGATTTATGATCGTGCGAACACGGGCGTTTGTAGATTCACTTCTGAGACCACGTTTGTGAATTTATAAGTGCTAAAACGTTCACTTAGTCACAGGGGTGTTATCCTGTTTGCGAGATCGCAGGTGTAGGTTTGTGTGGATGATCGCGAAGGACTCGAGTGTTGGTATGTTCACGTGTTTTACTCGTGTGCTAGCTTGTATGTAACTTCGCGTGTATAAATTATATTTTATAACCTTGTGACAATTCGCATATTCGCGTGTTCTTGAGTGATTGCATGCGGACCGTGAATCTAATTTTTCATTTTTAGTGATTGGTTCAGAAGATAGAAGAGAGTAAGTCTACTCATTTCATTTATCTAGTGAATATGAGCGTACTTTTTTTGGTTTGGTTGCTAGAATCGATCGGTAGAGATTTCCGGACGTGACCGAATCATGATCGTGCGAGCGGTAAGTTAATGCTTGAGACCGCGTTTGTAACGTTTGTAAATTTATCGGTGTTAAAACATTCATTTCATTACCGTGGTAATATGGCGTCGGCGATATCGAGGGCGTAAGCATGTATGGATGATTGCAATTGCATGTGTGCGTTTGTGTATAAATGGATCAATATTATATTTGGCCCAAATGAGTAGTGGAAAAACAAACTACTAGAAGTACAATTAAAACAGACTAATAAAGTAGAAGAAAAGAACACAAGTAACATGCAATCAAGCAACCTGAACTCGCTTAAATGCCAGCCAATGATACTTATTTACAATTAGCGACCATTCTGTTACAATTTTTTCATGCTATGCTTACCGGGAATGGATAATTCACTTGCGGCCAACGAATCCTAAGAATGATTACCCACTATTCTATCATATATGCCAGTTATGCATCCATTTCCTGATCCAGCTGTTTCAGTCGAGCACATACGCAGATAGACATACGACTACGAGGCCAATTGCGTCAGCAGAATTTACGCAGCCCGTCCAAAATGTCTTTTGTACGCGCTGGAACTAATCATTGATTTCCTCCGTCATCGCGATATTGTGAACGTCATCCGTTGGGTGAAGTAGATCCAAGATTAAGATCATCTTAAGTATCCGATTCTGTTTTACCTGTATTTGTTTTCTTGTTGGTGCAGTCATGCCAAGCTGGGATTCCATATGTCATTAGTGGCTTTAACACCGGGTTTAATATAGCAATAGTTTCAGGTTCGGGTTGGTAGCGAACGTCGGTTGATGAGCGGGTCGAGCATTCTAACGAGGTTGTATTCTTAATGTAGTTGGCGAAGGTTAGCTTCCGGTCGAAAATTAGCCCCATATATTCCATGTCCTCTGACGGAGAACTCGGTGTCCCCACACACACAACTCTCGTTACGAAGAAGTTTTTACGGGTTTGTTTTCATGTGAAGAGGATTGCCTGTGATTTGTCACCGTTGGTCTTTATCTTCCATTTTGTCTGATAGCTTTCGATGGCTTTTTGGGCTGCTTGCTGTTTGGGGACTACTATAGCTGGGTCGGAATCCGATGCGGTGAAGCCAGTATCGTTGGCGAATAGGAAGTATTGGGTACCGTTGAGTATCACTAGATCGGCGGGGAAGAAATTGTAGAGAGTGGGGCTCATGACAGCACCTTGCGGGACATCGAATGGTATTTCGTGTCTGTCCGATGAGTGGCCATTGACTATCCACGATTCTTAGCATATAATAGATGGCAATTACTTTCGCGCTCGATTTATTTATTGTTATGATCACTGCTGGTTAGGTCAAGTAAGTACTAAAGAAGTATAAAAACGAAACTAAAAAATGTCGATCGTTTTCGCGTCAGGGATAAAAAAACATTTCTTCGTGCTGATATGACTGAGGAAAATCGATAACTAGCCTTCGATACCTCTCAACCCTCATGACTGAAGTCATCACTCCACTCAGACAAGACCATGCGTCCTCCCCACGCACAGCTAATGGCCCGTGATAAATTCTCTAGTTGGTCAATCAAGCACCAAATAAATATAGAAATTAGTCTGCTCCAAAACAATGTCAGTTCGATTGGCATAAGCGGATCACAAAAGCTGAACGAGGGCCACACCCATAACTTCTGTCTGCGAAGAAAAAAATATCTAGTGCCATAGAGATTCGCTAACTAGAGAAATTTTTAAGTCTCTTCAGCCAACCTCGGCACGAAGAGATACCGACGAATTTCGCGCTGAATCGTATTCAGAGTTGGCAGCACCCTCTCAGATTTTAATGAAACTTTCTGTACATAAAGACTTTGTCTCAAAAGGCCACTTTTTATACTTTGTTTTTCCAAAAATGATCTAGACTATCTATAGTCTAAAAATGACGAATCCTATCAACAAATGTTGTAGGACTAATTTTTACAAAATTAGTCAAATTTTTTAACACAAATATTAAAAAATTGTTCATCGATTCCTACACAGAAAAAAAATCGATTTTAAAAATTTAAAGACGATTTACAAAAAAAAACATCTTTGATTTGGATGAAATTTTTTTAGAAATAGGTAATTACGTTCCCTACCTATTGTAAAAAAAACAAGTTGGGCACTTTCAAGGAATTATTTGAAAAAAAAAAAACTTTTCCTTGTCCAAACAGAATTTTTTTTTCAGTGTATTTTTATTGATGGCCCAAATCCCAGAATCTCGAGGAGAGAATCCAGATTCTATAGCCAAGAGTCGAGAGTCCCGAGGAGAGAGACCAGAGTTCAGAGTAGCGAGTCCTTAACCCAAAATATTGAGGCGAGTCTAGAGTCCAGAATCCAGAATTCAGTGTCGAGAACGCAGAGTCCAGAGTCCATATCGCAGCGATCAGAACCCAGAGTTCAGAAAACAGAGCTGAGAATCCAGAGCCCAGAGTTCAGAGTTCAGATGCCCAGAGCCCAGAGTCCAAAACCTAGAGTCCAGAGCCCAGAAACCAGAGTCTAGAATTCATATCCCAAAATACTGAGCCCAGAGTCCTCAGCACATAATCCAGAGCCCATAGCCCAAAGTCCACAGCCCCTTACTCAAAATAGTAAGAACAGAGTTTAAAGTCCAGAATTCATAGCCCAGCAACCAGAACCCAGAGTCCCGAAGAGAGAGCCCAGAGTCCGGAGCCTAGAATCAGTGCAGAGTGCATAGTCCGGGATTTAGAGTCCGGAGTTCAGAGTCCTAAGTCCAGAATAAAGACGCAGAACCCATAGCTCAGAGACCACAGTCTACAGTCCAGAGTCCATAGAACAGAATTTCGAAGCGAGAGCTCAGAGTCCAGAGAATGTAGAGTCCAGAGTTCAGAGTGCAGAGAACAGAGTCGTGAATCATGGGTCCATTATCAAGAGTCCTCAACCCAAATTACTGTGGCCAGAGTCCAGAGCCTTGAGATCAGAATCCAGAGCCCGAAGTACTTAACCCAAAATACTGAGGCAAGAGTTCAGACTCCAGAGCGCAGAGCCCAGAACCCAGAGGCCAGAATCCAGAGTCCATAACACAAAATCTCGAGGCGATAGTCCAGAGTCCAGAACCCAGCGTGAAGAGTGCAGCATCCAGAGTTCAAAGTCCAGAATCTAGAGCTCAGAGTCCAGAGACGAGAATCCTGAGACCAGAGTTCAGAGTCCAGAGACCAGAATCCTCAACTCAAAATACTGAGCCCTGTGGTTCGAGTTCAGAGGCCAGAGCCCAGAGACCAGAATTCAGAGTCCCGAGAAGAGAGTCCACAGTCCAGAATCCAGAGATCCGAGTGCAGAGCCTAAAGTTCACATTCCAGAGTGAAGGATCAAGACCCCAGATTCCAGAGCCCATGGTTCAGATTCCAGAATGCATAGTACAGAAAGTCGAGACCAGCGCCAAGAGTCCATCATCTAGCGATGAGACTGAAGAGTCCAGAATCTAAAGTTCAGTGTCCATATTCCAGAGACCAGATCCAAGAATCCTTGGTCCCGAGGGAAGAGCCAAGAGTCTAGAATCCAGAGTCCCGAGTGCAGATTCAGAGTCATGAGTCAAGAGTCAAGAGTCTAGAGTTCGGATTCCAGAGTTCAGAATCAAGACCCCAGAGATCGTAGTTCAGAAACCAGAGTCCATAGCACAGAATATCGATGCCAGAATTCGGCGTCAAGAATCTAGAGTCCAGATTTCACAGTCTAGAATCTAGACCGACTGGATATTTCCGGAATGCTCTTGAAGAGTAGGTGCCATAAATTTATATCTGACGCCATGTTCAAATCCAAGATGGCGACCTTCGGATATAAATTATTACGATTACACTTCGGATTGTTTATCTCTGCACAGCACTTGACTGTTAAACTTTGATTTATACAATTGATCCATAATGATAATTTTACTAGAACTGATCCTTCACAACTGTTCTTACTAGACTGTTTCAAAGCCTCAGTTTTATAGTACTGTTATTTAATAAAATGAGTATTGATGCAGGTAAGGTACAAGTAACCAGGGTAATATGCCAAACGAATACCAAATTGGTTACTGATACTTTAGCAGTTGGGAAATTGGATTCTTACATGATTACGACTTTCATTGATTTAGTTTTCGATAAAAGTACACTGGAAAAAAATCAGTTTGGACAAGGAAAAGCTTTTTTTTAAATAACTTTTTTTTCCTTGAAAGTGTCCAACTTGATTTTTTGACGGTAGGTAGGAAACATAAGTACCTATCTTGGAAAAAAAAAATTTCATCCAAATCAAAGATGAGGTTTCTAAATTTTTAAGATCGATTTTTTTCAGTGTAGGAGTCGATGAACAATTTTTTCAATATTTATATTCAAAAATTTGACTAATTTTGTGAAAATAACTCCTACAACATTTTTTTGTAGGATTTGTCATTTTCCCAAGCAATCCCCTTTGCTTTTGCCTAAGTCCCACAGAAAATTACTTAAAATACAAACAGTGTTCTCTAAATAATAGTTAAGATAATTGAGAGATAATTTAAATATTTTAATAAATCTATTCTTAAGATTTGATTTCGATTCCAATCAATTCATTTCATTCCTCAGCAGAGCAAACCTGAACCTACTAATACCTATTTCAACCGTCCTAATTTATTCCATTCTAAAATTATAACGATCAATTGAATTTTTACCGCACATTTGCCACACCGTGGAGCAAATTCCGATTTGCCCGTTGTTTCTCCACCTAAAACGGTATCCCCCCTCTAGCACGTGTCCCTTTCAATAAATTTCAATAAGTTTCTCACCGCATATTGAATTACGGCGACGGTGATTGTCAACTAGAAGAATTTATCAATTTGTTCACTGAAAATTGCCTTACTCACCTCTCGCCACACTGACTGCTTGAACCATTACAAGTCAGAACTGGCGTCAACGTTCCATTCCAGTAAAAAAAACACAAAAAAACAGAAGACAACAGATCGACAATACGAAACAGAACGCCAGAAGTATGTGGCTTAGGAAATATGCAAAGTATGTGCTAGAGCAGCAGAAAAAAAAAAGATCGTTGAAACGTCTTACCATCGAAAGTGAGTGAATGAGTGGGAGGCGATGTAATCTAATCCAATGGCGTTCGAGTGCCTCTCTCAGATGACGCATATCTGGGTCGAGCTCATTTGTGTAGAGTTGGGTTGTCACACTTATTAAGCGCATGGCTTGCTATGTGATGTTAAAAATTTAATTTTGAGAACGATTTGGCATGATTACAAGCAATCGAAATGTTTTTTTTTGTGTCTGGTATTTGAACGCAAACAAACATTGTTGGCGAATAAAAATTCTAATGGATTCTACTTGTTCGGTATTTTCATAGCTTTTCCGATTTCACCATTTTGTCAAAAACAAAAAAAAATCAAATAATAATCCTAAATCTTTCAGTTTCGTTGAAAACTCAAGGAACTTGCATTTTCGGAGCAAATCTTCAACCGTGTGCTGACTTTCTAAACACACGATTCCGGCGTATTTGCAAAAGTCAAAAACATGAACCACCCACGTGCCACGATATTATCGCCCGTCGGGAACGTGATATTAGCGAAATAAACCACCCAAAGCATGTTTGAAAACATAATTATCACCACCAGTCCACCTCGCGGGCGTAAATAACCGAAGTCAAATGACTTTTTATCTATGATCGGCGCAAGCCTGTGCGCCGGCTGACTGAGCATACATGAATTAAGCTATCGCGCACTATTAACCCTTTTGCCCCCTTCCGTCTGTGGACCAATTGGTCCACTAACCGGCTGTAGTCGACTAGCCAAGCCAGCCAGATACATGACGAGTGATGCTGATGAAGAGTGAAGGGAAAATGCTGGTGCGCTTTCGACGCATTTGCAAGCTTTGTTCACTTCGTTCGGCAATTGCTCATATAATAGCTATTCAATCAATGAATGGGTCAAGCAATAATGTTTAGACAAGTGCGTAATTACACATACCGGGGGATCGATGAAATTGGACTAATTGTGTACACAGAAATGACTTAACCAAGCGGAAACCGTAATAAACCTACTGTTCCTATTAACAGCTAGTTGAAATAAAAATCATGCTCTCTCCTTCTCAGGTTACAATTTTCCCCTATTGTTCAATTATGTTACATTGGAAGGCAGCTTAGTAGAAACACCGTCTGAAGGAACCTAATGAAGCACTAAAACTGAACAGAAACTACAATCTAGCATACATCAGAAAAGTAAACTAAAGCGAATGCACGGGGAGGAAGAGAAAAACAAACTGTATCATTAATTCGCATGTTCGTGATCATTACTGTCCAATTAGGTTCAATATATGGGGTTTTGTGCCGAAAGTGGCAACTATTCGACAACTGAAAGGGCAATCAGCATTATTTTTTTTTTCAACGAGCTTTTTTTCCACCGTGCCAACAACACCTCTCTCAGTCGGAGTGTCAGTCACGTGCAGCCGATATCGGAAATCTCATGGCCAGCTTATCGAAGCAGCAATCATAAATCTCCGATTGAAGCGCTTTTTTCCTTCTCCGTTGTATGCTGTCGGAAATTTGATTATACTCGAGTCATTTCACTGGCACCTCATGTGAGACAGTTTTGATTGGATCGTTTGGGGACTACTGAATCTTGCATATGGTTTGGAGATTGCTTTCCTTGATCGGCAGTCAGACTGTCTTGACTGTGACATTGGCTAAGCCTATAAAACATGGCACGTATAAGCTGCGGTAGGTAAGCCTCAAAAAGTTATGTTTTGGTCAAAGAGGAGATTGTTTGTTGTCTACTTGCTTCACGGATGATTAGTTAATCGGTGTGTGTGTGTATGTTGTGTGTTGCGCCGAAGGTCAATGTAGGATTATGACAGGTTCTACAAGAGATGACAACAACTGTTCGGACTGATTGATTGATGGCGAAAATTGGACTGACACCATTGATTAAATATGTAAATAAGGTTTATGAGTGATAGCGCAGATATACGTTGATTGTATTTCGAATGAGAGCACTAATCTGTAAACTTGAGGTTGATCAGCAAGTGCTTGGTGGGAAACTCGGGAAGGTTGTTATGTAGGGGAGCTGATCCATAAAATCATATGCATTATACATATTTTTATTTGATTTTTTACTGTAGCCATTTAAATATAAAAAATTAGCTATCCTTGTAGATTCCATCGACTTAAATAAGGCAAACTGTGAAACTATTCCACTTGTGATATTTGCCCGAGCGGAGCGCGGCGATGAGTTTAATCGAGAGGAATGTTGAAAACGACAATAAAGAGAAAATGTTTGCCACTTTGAACAATCCAAGGAAATCATTCGAAACATCAAGTAGGCGTAGGGTTATCTCCTCTGGCAAGGCTTTGACCCGGAAATTTTTAATGACCTGGTAGTAGACTTCAAGGAATATAGTATCAAATCAAAGGGATTGCTCAACATTTATTGTTTTTATTACCCAATTTGTTAAAAGTGTTAAAAGTTAAAAGTATGCTCTAAATCATTCCTTCAAAAATTAGTAAGGGTATCAATTCAGCGCTAGTTGATTGGAATATTATCAATTTTGAGCCGTTCACATTACGCTGGAAATTTTTCACATTTGTAACGGATTTGTAGGTTTAGTTTGATATTGAATTTCACTTCCCCCGCTAATCGCAAAGAATACAAAAGCACCAGCCACTCTCGCTGTGGAGGATAGGCCGACCAAGCATTGCCCTCCAACATAGCTAATCGAAAGAGGAAGTAAACAAATAGAGGCTCTCATTTGCCCTTCGAATTATTCGACATATTTTTTGTGCCTACGGTTCTCGTCCTCAGTAGCTAATAGCTGACTGGACCGCTAGTTGGACACTAAATCCAAAAATGAGACACAATTTATGCGGACAGTTTTTTTCAAATCGTTTATTTGATAAGGCACGTTTGCGTTAGCTTAAAGGTGCAATTTTTTCATTGTTTTACATTTTGAATTTCTTAAAACTAGGGGGTTACACATTTCAATATTATTTTGTTTTATACAATGAAACTAAAAAAAATTTTACAGCTAACTTATACATATACAAGAGGGGATAATATAATATTCCTAAGATTAGGGGGGCGGGTCATTTTGTGTGTTCTTTGTATAGTATAGTATAGTATAGTATAGTATAGTATAGTATAGTATAGTATAGTATAGTATAGTATAGTATAGTATAGTATAGTATAGTATAGTATAGAAGAGGTGCAAGACTGTTACTGTTATTATTGGGTTGGGAGTACCGGTTTAACCGTTCACATATCCAACACCTAAATATCGATTTTCTAAGTATTAATAAACTGGTGTGTTCGGTATTTTTGTTAGATAAGACTATTTAAAAAAAAATACTGTTTCTTTTTTATACAACTTCCAAAACATTTTAACAACCTTTTCACGTACTAGTTCTTATACAAAAAAAAATACAACTCCATATAACAATCCAGAAAAACTCCGACAATAGATTCTATAATCCCACTTTTGACATCGATAAAATAGTGAGACAGTGAATGTTTTTCTAATCCTAGCGCTGAAGTGTGCTCGAGATGTGGTAGAAGAGAGAATCAAATTTAGTAAACTGAGAATACTGTGTTGATTTATTTGAAAGTAAGGTTTCAATAGGGTTACCAACCGTCTTCATTTTGAATAACATGTCCTTAATTTCGATGATTTTGGAAAGCATCCTTAATTTTACTTCAAATGGTACTAGTTTTAGTCCGTGGTATATTTGAAATCAATCAAGTTCGTTTAATCGAATAAAACATTTTCTTCACCGTGTTAGTTGGTCACCTACAGTACTTTTGAATTGTTCATAATAATGATTCAAAAACATTGATTAAGTTTATTGGTTAAAGTAATGCTTCAAACCAAAACTTGTTTCATCTTTCTTATCTTGTTGAATGTTGACAGAAAAAATATGATTTTGTTCTCTAATTCGAACCGTCAAATTTCGAACAGCTATCACTTTCTAGCACATGGTTCCATTCCTCAGCGTAGCCAGGGTCTACAGGGTTCCAGTCCTCAGGGTAGTCACCTCGCACCATTCATATTTTTGCTCTATTAAAGCGACATAACGTGAATCCTTCGTTTGGTGACGACTTCAAACATACCAGGTATTCCAAAGACGCAGAATTCCCGCAGTCCTAGTTAGCATGTTGTAAAATACTTCCAATTGTTCGGTTATATCTTTAACTCGCCACTCTAAAGTTAATTGCGACTGCAATATTTCACAAATCGTTCTCAAACGGGAATTGGTGAAGATTTGTGAGTCTTTTTAGATCCCAAACTGTCCGGATGATATAGTCATGATGATGCTCGTTTGGAATGCGAGCATCGACTGACTCAAACAGACACGCGGTACCTCTATTAATAATCTCATGGTATTTGTTTGAGTCGCTAGTTGCTCCCGATTGACGGTTCTTCCAGGAATAGAATTTTACGAGGTTTTCAATAGTGTGTTTTTGAAATTCATAAACTATATAGCAATAGAATATGATTTCAATTAATTCCGATTTGTTGGGTTGTAAAAAGGCGGAAATCCATAGCAGAGATATTAGCGTTCAAAATAGTGACGCAAAAACTTGATATCGATTGATTTTAGATTTTAGAATGACACCCAGCCCCAGATAGTACAGTAAAACAAATTTCTATACCTTCTCACACAAAAATCGCTTAATATAAACGAGCATCATATTGAGTACACTATTTCCAAGGCCTCTAAGCTGCTAGGATTAATTAAGAGTGTCTTCTACTCTCACGGTTACAAAAAATCGATTTTTTTTGTTATGTTTAATTTCAATCTATATATATATATATATATATATATATATATATATATATATATATATATATATATATATATATATATATATATATATATATATATATATATATATATATATATATATATATATATATATATATATATATATATATATATATATATATATATATATATATATATATATATATATATATATATATATATATATATATATATATATATATATATATATATATATATATATATATATATATATATATATATATATATATATATATATATATATATATATATATATATATATATATATATCTGAGAATACGCCATAGGAAGGATTTGGTGAAAATCGTATTCCTTGGTAAGCGAGCCGCACCACGATGGCGCTTGTCTATGGAAAAATCATTGTACAAAGTATTAACCGGTCCATTCTTGACGGTTTATGTATATGTCAGCGTATGTGAATAGTTCCTTGTTTTTTTTTGGGACGAGATTATCGCACGGAAGAAAAAAACAAAGCCATCGGTGAGAAAGGAAAGGGAAAGTTGACGGACAAATCAATCGGCAAGCTAACAAAATTTTATGGGAGGGCGATTCAGAGAAACTCAAATTCTGTAGAACATATGCGAAATGCAATCTGACTGTAGGCTGAAGTAGAAGTAACTTTAGAAACTTTCGAACATGTCAGGATCTACGAAAGTCTATCATCTAATGATTTATTAGAAAGATGCTTAGGAGCTCACACCCAAAACATCATTGTTGAGTCTCTGAATAGTGAAATCTGGGCCTTAGCGCCAAAACACTTGCACAAATTGTGGCAGGCAGGTGGTCAATGTTGCGACTTATTTGGCAGTCAACATCTTCAACCATAAGGAATTTCATCGATATTACAAGCTATGGAGGTGATGGGAATTGCCTTAGGGAATGAAGCTGAAAGATGTGCTACTCGACTCGATACTGAACAATTCAACCTGAATTCAACAGAGAGTGCAAAGCCAAGAATAGTAGATACCCGGTATAGTAGATTATCTAGTAAGTTACTACTATTGAGTTATACACCGTACTTTATCTTTAAACTTTTAAACTTTAAAAATACGGAGAGAATCTTCCTAATGGTGAGAGACTCCGCATGATCTCTCGGCATATCCCACGTTGACATTATACGAGGAAATATTGAAGCATTCTTTTACGTAACGCTCCGAGAAGAAATACTAAAGCCAAGGGCCAACACTAATTTCTATGGTCCCTTGTTTACTAAAGAACGAGAGTCTGACCATCCCTTTATGGGAACATCTTGTAATGTGCCTATAAATTTTCGAAAGAGCAAAATCATTTTCTCTCCTAAGCATCCTCGTAAAGGCCTGAGATTGTCCCTTGAAGAGTGCTGTTCCAAAACCGAAGTAAGTGGCACTTGCTCTCGGCAATCTTAGAAACTAGCAGGAATTCCAACATAGGGCATTGAAAACCTCAATGTCGCTATTTTTCAGTCCATATATTTTTCGCAGGTTTTACACAATGCATTTGCATTGTGTTTAACCTAGTTAACTTCCGCCGTAGATCTTCCAAAATGTTAACATTACTCGTCAGAGCCGAGGAAACACTACAGAGGAGCGTTTTGGGGATCAAAATGTGCTATTCTTTCAATTGGATTAACCTTTGCTCGGTATCAGGTATGAATTTGTCGCTTGTCAAGTCCGAATCAAAGGCAAAGACTTCTGGGCATTGTTTCCATATACATCGCACCTAAGCTGGTTCTAGAAGACTTCAACTTCCACGGTATGTCATGTTATGGGTTGTTTTCACGATGATAACCGATCTATCTTACTGCATGATATTTGCAACAATTTCAATATGATAATCTTGAATACAGTAGCAATGACACGATTTCCTACTCCAAGCGACCTAGCGCGTAAGATTTGTCACTGTACTCGACTTCGCTACAATTGGTGCGCCCATTGATTGGAAGAGCTACACGTCCGAAACAAACAAATCCAAACAAGGAATTCCTTCGCTGGATGCGTACAACGTTTTGGCTGGCTTGATTATCGACACTGTGATCAAAGGTCAGAGATTGCTCAGAATTGTACGCAAAATCCTATAAGGACTTTTTGATCGTTAGATCACCCGAACTTTCCGTATATACGCGACGTTGGAAACGCAATTGAAAAACTGCATGAAAACTGAAAATCGCGGTTATTGGCACCGGTTCGTCGAAGAGAAAGCAATGCTTCGTCTGGTGGCTACGCCCTTCGTTGTGCATTCGATTCAACCCTTGATCAGAATATATGGAACCAAGAATTCTTTTTCGGCGACAGCGGCATTCCATGTAGATCCATTTCACATTCCAAGCTTCCACCAACACATTACAATAATGGACGTTTCGCGGTGAAATGCGAATACTGTATATAAACGTATTTTAAACACACAAATTTATCTAGCAGCAAAGATGCTCGCGCTAGGCACCGTAGTGCGCATACCATTATAACGTTCGTCAGATGATGCCAGCTATGCATCGCTTCTAAAATCATAAATATAAGTGACCCTACTCGGAACTAAAATTTCACGATAACGTGAATAGAAATTTTGGAAATCAAGACAGAGATCCTGAAATCATGCATATAAATCACATTACTCGCACAAAAATCGTTACTAGTATCCTGAAATCATGAGCATGAATCACTAAAATACCACGAAAGAGAAATTACGAAAATCGTGACTGCAATCATGAAAATCACGACAGAAAAATCCGATTGCAAACTCATGAATAAAATATCACGGTAACTTGATGAGAAATCACAAAAATCGCGAATAAGCTCCTGCAATCATGAACATCGTTCAACTGTCGGCTGCGTATCCCCAAATTGTGAACAAAGATCACAACAAAAACTAAACATATCCAGGGAACAAACACAGTTACCCTACCAAACATTCTAATGTAAAGCCATGTATTTATTCGACGCGAACTAGTTTTTTTGGAAACACAAGTAGTTTTATGAATACGAGGTTTATTACTCATAATTTCAGGAACTTGGTCACGGTTTTTCGTAAATCCTTCAGTTCACGAAATCGTGATCTTGTTTTCATAACTTCATGACCAGATTTTTCCGTGTATCCACGCAGTACTACGCCCGCGATCTTGCAAACAGGATAACACCCCGGTGATTAAGTGAATGTCTTAGCACTAATAAACCTATAATCGCGGTCTCAAGCGGGAACCTACAAACGCCCATGTTCGCGCGATGATACATCGGTCACGCCCAGAAATCTCCTAGCAGACTAGGTGCATGCCTTCAGTTGGACCAATGAAATTGGACACTCATATTCCCTAGACAAGACGTTCCATGGCGGCATGACCGGGAACTCTAGTGATATAGGGAAGCTTACTCTCTTCTAGCATCTGTACCATACATTAAAAATTAATCACCAGATTGACGGTACGTGCGCAATCATTCAAGCATACACGCAAATATGCGAACAACCTTACGGTTAAAAAATCGAATTTATGCTTGCGAAGTTACATACACGCTAGCACAAGTGACAAACACGTTAACATACAAACGCTCGAGCCATTCGCGATCATCTACGCCCGCGATCTCGCAAACACTGTCACAAAGAGAACGTATTAGCACTTAAAAAATTACAAAAACACGTTCTAAAGAGTGAACTTATATACGCCCGTGTTCACGCGACCATGAATCGGTTACGCCCGGAAGCCCCTACTCTCGGCCCTAGCAACTTAGGTCCACGACTTCAGTGGGACCAATAAAAAATGACATGACCGGGAACTCTAGTGATGTGGAAGAGCTCACTCGCATATAGCATCTGAACCGTACACCGAAAATTGAATATCAGATTCACGATCCGCGCGCGATCAACCAAAAACACACGCGAATATGTGAAAATCGAATTTATACGCGCGAACATATAAACGCCCACGTGATCGAACACGTTAAAGCAGATACGCTCGAGCCGGTAACGATGAGATGTAGTCTTCTGGGCCACTTCCATGGATTCTCCCATAAATAGTATCCGAGTACTGGAACATAGCTCCGGAAATCCAGATTCCGGTAAACCAGGTGAAATTATCTGGTTAATTTTCACAAGGTCTAGTAGTTGGCGAGTTCTTGACGTTTTCAATTTACGGATTCCCCAGTACTCTATCGCCTGTTAAAGATGTTTTTTCGTTGAACATATAACGGTCCAAACAACTTTAGCCCAGTATTTCTTAGTAGTAAATTTCAGGGTTGTTAGCCAAGATGGATTATTATATTTATATTTTGAAATTTTCACTGAGTTGATCCCGACAGGTAGTTTAAAATATTACCAAAAACTAGAATGTACCTGGGTCATTTAACTATTACAGTCTCTTCAAACCAATTTCCAAGAAATGAGTTTTTATTTTTTATCGCGCTTCAAAAGATGATAAGATTAACCATCGGTGAAGCGTGGATTAATTCGCCTGTGAATCAGACAAAAACAAGCGTTCGAAAGTATGACAGAAGCGTGCGTGGGGTTTAAAAAGTACACATAAACAAAAAAGTACACGACGAAATTTTGTTTACCCCCCTCCACCTCCGGAGCGAGCCCTGTATGCCAAACTAGGGAAAGAGAAAAGAGGAATTAAGAAACTTTTACTTATGGTATGCATTAGCAGTAACACCGCCCGGTCGAGATTTCCAAAGGCACGTGTCTTTTCAAGTGTTGTTTTCGAAAACATTTAGTTATCTTCGTACTCAAGAAGAACTTTAAAAAGCTTTCGGGCAATGAGTAGGCGAGTAGGCGTCATAAAATGCTTTACTCATAGACCGTCACATTGAAGCCGAACGACAATCCTAGGCCTACTTTTTTCTGCTTCCCATCTGAACTTAACCGCAAGCTTCGCGGGTGGTACCAGTTAAATTCATTGTAAAGCAGTTATATATGTGTTGAGCCATAGGAAGCTGTATATTTGTTACAGAAACATTCAGTTTCCGTTACGTTTAATTTGGATGAACTCACACTTGTCACATCGCTCGAAATCAACCACAGCTGATCAAGATGCAAGGAACTCAACGACCGACGCATGCATTCAAAGCATACAGTATGAATAGTGAACAATCATCATAAAGACAAAAACATAAATCATATCGCTAGTGTTGAACGTCTCATATAATCTCACATTTGAAAAAAAATGCTCGCCGTTGCACATAAAATCGAATCCATCAATATTAATCGAGAGAAAGCATTCTATTGTTCGATGTGTCCATACGAATGAGATGTCCATACGACCAATATCCCCCATCCATGACCGGATCGGCTATTGATGAGTAATCACGATAAACGAAGAATCGTTTCAAACGGCGCCAAATCGAAAATAAATCTTTCAATTTCAATAAACATAAATCTGTCTCTGCCGGTGCTTTTCTTCAAGGCCCTCTTGTCCGTTGTCAACCTAATTGATGGTAAAAGTACACCGACGATGGAATTTGAATGGAGCACTTTTAGCAGTCTGTGCTTCGATGTGCTGTCATTATTAGTGGGCTTCGCTAGATTAGAGGCCCCTAATGGACTCTCATTGACTATAGAACCATCAAATGCAGTAAATTACGCATGCCCATTTGTTCCATTAGCTAAAAACCACTCGTTCCCAAATAAGGCAATTATCGCAGTGACTAATTGACGTTTTTTCGATTCGTCTATTTCCAGGCACACGTCGTAGCGGCATTCGAACAAAGCTTAGCCAACATGACCCAGCGGCTGCAAATGCTGACAGCAACGACGGAGAAGAAGGTAAGCTGCATACAGGCTTTGCTAACCTCCGACACCGTGCCAGTAGCAACAGTCTTAATTACTCTCCTAAAACCTCCGATACTCTGATGTCTGATCATGTCAATTGTCTTTCCAGGACAGCGAAATTCTGGACATGCGACAGACGATTGAGCTGCTGCGGAAGCAATCGATCCAGGCTGGCCTAACTACCGCCCATATGCAGAGTATGGGCGTACAAGTTAACGGGCAGGTCAATGGAAATGGAGTAAGTAATTGCGCTGACAGTCGATCAGCTTGGTTTATTGGTTTATTGGAGTATCGATGATTTGATGCATTTTGATCTCGGTATTTTTTTTGTAGAACACAGATCAGACAATGACAGCGCCACCACTGCCACCGGGTGCGGAGATTCAAAGGCACCATAGCTCCGACTCTATGTGCTCGTTGAATTCAGTCAGCTCTGGCTGTTCGGCTCAGGACAAGAAGAAAAAGAAGGGATGGGTAAGTGAATGTTTAAGCATGGCAATATGAATTGTTTTAAGATTCTACTATTTAACTATTTTAAATAAGAAACTGACAAGCGAACATTAGATATTAAAACTAAAATCTGGGATTGAACTTAAAATATGGAAAATCGAATTTTAAAATTTAAAAACAAAATTCTGCAAACAACAAAATGGATACCGAAAACTGAAATTAAGCTTGAATAAAAATGGAAATTCAAGCTGATAAAAAATTGAAAATTGAAAAGCGGAAAGTGGGAACAATAAAGCAGAAAACAGAAAGCGGATAGGGGAAGGAGGAAAATGAGAATATCGAAAATGGCAAAATGAGTTAATGTAAATAAAAATGTGAAAAGTGAAAAGGATAAGAGAGCAGAGAACAGGGAAGAGAAAAGAGAAAAGTGAAAAGAGAAAAGAGGAAAGAAAAGAGAAAAGAGAACAGAGAACAGAGAACAGAGGACGGAGAAAAAAGAAAAGAGAACAGAAGGAGAATAGGAAACAGAAAACAAGAAACAGGGAACATAGAACAAAAAAAGGAACTGGCAACAGGAAAAAAGAAACAGGGGAAAGGAAAAAGGGGGAAAGAGAATTGGGAATATGAAGAAGAGAAAGATGCGAAGTAAAAGAGACAAATTGGAAAAAAGAAAAGGATGGAAAGAAGAAACACCGGGAAAAGGGGACAAATGGAAAAGGAGAAAAGGTAATAAAGGGAATAAGAAACAAGGAAATAAAGAAACAAAGAAACAAAGAAACAAAGAAACAAAAGAAACAAAGAAACAAAGAAACAAAAGAAACAAAGAAACAAAGAAACAAAGAAACAAAGAAACAAAGAAACAAAGAAACAAAGAAACAAAGAAACAAAGAAACAAAGAAACAAAGAAACAAAGAAACAAAGAAACAAAGAAACAAAGAAACAAAGAAACAAAGAAACAAAGAAACAAAGAAACAAAGAAACAAAGAAACAAAGAAACAAAGAAACAAAGAAACAAAGAAACAAAGAAACAAAGAAACAAAGAAACAAAGAAACAAAGAAACAAAGAAACAAAGAAACAAAGAAACAAAGAAACAAAGAAACAAAGAAACAAAGAAACAAAGAAACAAAGAAACAAAGAAACAAAGAAACAAAGAAACAAAGAAACAAAGAAACAAAGAAACAAAGAAACAAAGAAACAAAGAAACAAAGAAACAAAGAAACAAAGAAACAAAGAAACAAAGAAACAAAGAAACAAAGAAACAAAGAAACAAAGAAACAAAGAAACAAAGAAACAAAGAAACAATGAAACAAAGAAACAAAGAAACAAAGAAACAAAGAAACAATGAAACAATGAAACAATGAAACAATGAAACAATGAAACAAAGAAACAAAGAAACAAAGAAACAAAGAAACAAAGAAACAAAGAAACAAAGAAACAAAGAAACAAAGAAACAAAGAAACAAAGAAACAAAGAAACAAAGAAACAAAGAAACAAAGAAACAAAGAAACAAAGAAACAAAGAAACAAAGAAACAAAGAAACAAAGAAACAAAGAAACAAAGAAACAAAGAAACAAAGAAACAAAGAAACAAAGAAACAAAGAAACAAAGAAACAAAGAAACAAAGAAACAAAGAAACAAAGAAACAAAGAAACAAAGAAACAAAGAAACAAAGAAACAAAGAAACAAAGAAACAAAGAAACAAAGAAACAAAGAAACAAAGAAACAAAGAAACAAAGAAACAAAGAAACAAAGAAACAAAGAAACAAAGAAACAAAGAAACAAAGAAACAAAGAAACAAAGAAACAAAGAAACAAAGAAACAAAGAAACAAAGAAACAAAGAAACAAAGAAACAAAGAAACAAAGAAACAAAGAAACAAAGAAACAAAGAAACAAAAGAAACAAAGAAACAAAGAAACAAAAGAAACAAAGAAACAAAGAAACAAAGAAACAAAGAAACAAAGAAACAAAGAAACAAAGAAACAAAGAAACAAAGAAACAAAGAAACAAAGAAACAAAGAAACAAAGAAACAAAGAAACAAAGAAACAAAGAAACAAAGAAACAAAGAAACAAAGAAACAAAGAAACAAAGAAACAAAGAAACAAAGAAACAAAGAAACAAAGAAACAAAGAAACAAAGAAACAAAGAAACAAAGAAACAAAGAAACAAAGAAACAAAGAAACAAAGAAACAAAGAAACAAAGAAACAAAGAAACAAAGAAACAAAGAAACAAAGAAACAAAGAAACAAAGAAACAAAGAAACAAAGAAACAAAGAAACAAAGAAACAAAGAAACAAAGAAACAAAGAAACAAAGAAACAAAGAAACAAAGAAACAAAGAAACAAAGAAACAAAGAAACAATGAAACAAAGAAACAAAGAAACAAAGAAACAAAGAAACAATGAAACAATGAAACAATGAAACAATGAAACAAAGAAACAAAGAAACAAAGAAACAAAGAAACAAAGAAACAAAGAAACAAAGAAACAAAGAAACAAAGAAACAAAGAAACAAAGAAACAAAGAAACAAAGAAACAAAGAAACAAAGAAACAAAGAAACAAAGAAACAAAGAAACAAAGAAACAAAGAAACAAAGAAACAAAGAAACAAAGAAACAAAGAAACAAAGAAACAAAGAAACAAAAGAAACAAAGAAACAAAGAAACAAAGAAACAAATAAACAAAGAAGCAAAGAAACAAAGAAACAAAGAAACAAAGAAACAAAAGAAACAAAGAAACAAAGAAACAAAGAAACAAAGAAACAAAGAAACAAAGAAACAAAGAAACAAAGAAACAAAGAAACAAAGAAACAAAGAAACAAAGAAACAAAGAAACAAAGAAACAAAGAAACAAAGAAACAAAGAAACAAAGAAACAAAGAAACAAAGAAACAAAGAAACAAAGAAACAAAGAAACAAAGAAACAAAGAAACAAAGAAACAAAGAAACAAAGAAACAAAGAAACAAAGAAACAAAGAAACAAAGAAACAAAGAAACAAAGAAACAAAGAAACAAAGAAACAAAGAAACAAAGAAACAAAGAAACAAAGAAACAAAGAAACAAAGAAACAAAGAAACAAAGAAACAAAGAAACAAAGAAACAAAGAAACAAAGAAACAAAGAAACAAAGAAACAAAGAAACAAAGAAACAAAGAAACAAAGAAACAAAGAAACAAAGAAACAAAGAAACAAAGAAACAAAGAAACAAAGAAACAAAGAAACAAAGAAACAAAGAAACAAAGAAACAAAGAAACAAAGAAACAAAAGAAACAAAGAAACAAAGAAACAAAAGAAACAAAGAAACAAAGAAACAAAGAAACAAAGAAACAAAGAAACAAAGAAACAAAGAAACAAAGAAACAAAGAAACAAAGAAACAAAGAAACAAAGAAACAAAGAAACAAAGAAACAAAGAAACAAAGAAACAAAGAAACAAAGAAACAAAGAAACAAAGAAACAAAGAAACAAAGAAA
Organism: Topomyia yanbarensis; assembly: GCF_030247195.1. Lineage (NCBI taxonomy): Eukaryota > Metazoa > Arthropoda > Insecta > Diptera > Culicidae > Topomyia > Topomyia yanbarensis. The sequence goes on along the minus strand of NC_080671.1, from coordinate 28,908,006 downwards.
CAAAGAAACAAAGAAACAAAGAAACAAAGAAACAAAGAAACAAAGAAACAAAGAAACAAAGAAACAAAGAAACAAAGAAACAAAGAAACAAAGAAACAAAGAAACAAAGAAACAAAGAAACAAAGAAACAAAGAAACAAAGAAACAAAGAAACAAAGAAACAAAGAAACAAAGAAACAAAGAAACAAAGAAACAAAGAAACAAAGAAACAAAGAAACAAAGAAACAAAGAAACAAAGAAACAAAGAAACAAAGAAACAAAGAAACAAAGAAACAAAGAAACAAAGAAACAAAGAAACAAAGAAACAAAGAAACAAAGAAACAAAGAAACAAAGAAACAAAGAAACAAAGAAACAAAGAAACAAAGAAACAAAGCAACAAAGAAACAATGAAACAAAGAAACAAAGAAACAAAGAAACAAAGAAACAATGAAACAATGAAACAATGAAACAATGAAACAATGAAACAAAGAAACAAAGAAACAAAGAAACAAAGAAACAAAGAAACAAAGAAACAAAGAAACAAAGAAACAAAGAAACAAAGAAACAAAGAAACAAAGAAACAAAGAAACAAAGAAACAAAGAAACAAAGAAACAAAGAAACAAAGAAACAAAGAAACAAAGAAACAAAGAAACAAAGAAACAAAGAAACAAAGAAACAAAGAAACAAAGAAACAAAGAAACAAAGAAACAAAGAAACAAAGAAACAAAGAAACAAAGAAACAAAGAAACAAAGAAACAAAGAAACAAAGAAACAAAGAAACAAAGAAACAAAGAAACAAAGAAACAAAGAAACAAAGAAACAAAGAAACAAAGAAACAAAGAAACAAAGAAACAAAGAAACAAAGAAACAAAGAAACAAAGAAACAAAGAAACAAAGAAACAAAGAAACAAAGAAACAAAGAAACAAAGAAACAAAGAAACAAAGAAACAAAGAAACAAAGAAACAAAGAAACAAAGAAACAAAGAAACAAAGAAACAAAGAAACAAAGAAACAAAGAAACAAAAGAAACAAAGAAACAAAGAAACAAAGAAACAAAGAAGCAAAGAAACAAAGAAACAAAGAAACAAAGAAACAAAAGAAACAAAGAAACAAAGAAACAAAGAAACAAAGAAACAAAGAAACAAAGAAACAAAGAAACAAAGAAACAAAGAAACAAAGAAACAAAGAAACAAAGAAACAAAGAAACAAAGAAACAAAGAAACAAAGAAACAAAGAAACAAAGAAACAAAGAAACAAAGAAACAAAGAAACAAAGAAACAAAGAAACAAGAACAAGAGACATTGAAATCGGGAAATTTTAATTTCCAATTTTCAATTTCTAATTTTCAATTCCCAAATTTCCGATTCCCAAATTTCCGATTCCCAAATTTCCAATCCCCAAATTTCCAATTCCCAAATTCCCAATTCTTAAATTATCAATTCCCATATTTCCAATTCCCAAATTTCCAATTCCCGAATTTCGAATTTTCAATTTCTGATTTCCTATTTTCAATTTCAGATTTCAGATTTCAGCTTTCAGAGTTCAGATTTCAGTTTTCAGACTTCAGACTTCAGATTTCAGATTTCTGATATCTGATTCCTGATTCTTGATTTCTGATTTCTGATTTCTGATTTCTGATTTCTGATTTCTGATTTCTGATTTCTGATTTCTGATTTCTGATTTCTGATTTCTGATTTCTGATTTCTGATTTCTGATTTCTGATTTCTGATTTCTGATTTCTGATTTCTGATTTCTGATTTCTGATTTCTGATTTCTGATTTCCGATTTCTGATTTCTGATTTCTGATTTCTGATTTCTGATTTCTGATTTCTGATTTCTGATTTCTGATTTCTGATTTCTGATTTCTGATTTCTGATTTCTGATTTCTGATTTCTGATTTCTGATTTCTGATTTCTGATTTCTGATTTCTGATTTCTGATTTCTGATTTCTGATTTCTGATTTCTGATTTCTGATTTCTGATTTCTGATTTCTGATTTCTGATTTCTGATTTCTGATTTCTGATTTCTGATTTCTGATTTCTGATTTCTGATTTCTGATTTCTGATTTCTGATTTCTGATTTCTGATTTCTGATTTCTGATTTCTGATTTCTGATTTCTGATTTCTGATTTCTGATTTCTGATTTCTGATTTCTGATTTCTGATTTCTGATTTCTGATTTCTGATTTCTGATTTCTGATTTCTGATTTCTGATTTCTGATTTCTGATTTCTGATTTCTGATTTCTGATTTCTGATTTCTAATTTCTGATTTCTGATTTCTAATTTCTGATTTCTGATTTCTGATTTCTGATTTCTGATTTCTGATTTCTGATTTCTGATTTCTGATTTCTGATTTCTGGTTTCTGATTTCTTATTTCAGATTTCAAATTTCAAATTTCAATTTTTAATTTCCACTTCCAATTTCTTATTCGTAATTTGAAATTTTCAATCACCGCATTTCCAATTTCAATTCAGTCCTACAGATCAATAACATCAACAAAAATTCACTATCTCATTCCAGCTCCGAAGCTCCTTCACCAAGGCCTTCTCCCGCAACGCCAAAATCTCCAAAACCAACCGACACGTCAGTCAGTCTTCCAATCTGGACACGACGACGGCGGCAGCGGGTAACGGACACACCCATCACCATCATCACCACCATCATCATCACCATGCCAACAATAACAACAACAACAATAACACGAGCAACAGCGATCAAAAGTCATTGTCCGGTGGCAGCGGAAGCGACAAACAATCGATCGGAAAGATGCACCCGAACGCACAATTACCACCGCCGTCGCCTACTAAGAATGGCAGCCCCCTTAAAACTGTCATGTTGGTGGAGAATGGTTTGTATCATCTCTTCACGTGCGAACTCTGAATTAATCATTTCCTCATTTTAGCTAAACCAATCGATGCCATCGAGCTGAACGGTAATCCGGTGGTGGAAGATCTGAAGAAACAACTGCGCGAAAAAGACATGGTGCTCACCGATATCCGACTGGAGGCGCTTAGCTCCGCCTCGCAGCTGGAAAATCTTAAGGACACCCTAATGAACATGCGACAGGAGATGATGAGTCTCAAGCAAAGCAATGAAAGACTGCAGCGAATGATGACTACCCGATCGTTAGCCGGAAGCGAAGTATCGTTAGGTCAGGTCAGCCCTAGTGGATCAATGGGAGAGCCTCGCCGATACAGTCTAGCAGCGGATAATGGTATGTCACGAACACCGCTAGAACTGCCGCAGAATTTAGATGAGACAGAGGAAGACAATATTCCTCCGGCGCCAGCGCCGGAACCTCCTCCAGCTCCGCTTAGTCCGGCGATAATAGCTGAACTATCCCCCACAATCGAGCGGGCAGCAATGGTCAATGAGATGCTAACCACGCCAGCGGAGGATGTGGCCGATCCGGTTGATGGCAAGAAAATTGCCATTGCCGTCTATCTTGGACAGCCGGAATCTTTCACCAAGTACGCGGAGGAGATGAACGAATGTGATAACTATTACCATTCTTCGCCGGAAGGGGGAGAGAACGGAAAGTCGCTGACCGAGAATGGTGACAAGAGTCGGAAATCGTTCTCGGGTCCATCCGAGGGAAACAATTCTAGTCGGAATGAGTTCACATTTGCTTACACGTACATCTCGGGAAAGACAACGTGGCAGAATTTGGATTACATTGTGAGGAAGACTTTTAAGGATTATTTGGGAAAGATTGATCCCGGAACGAATCTCGGGTTGAATACGGATTCGATAACGTCCTACCATTTGGGTGAGGCAAAACGTGGGCCCGAAATGGGATTCCCTGAACTGCTACCTTGTGGGTACATAATCGGAAATGTTAGAACGCTGTATATTTGTCTGCAAGGCGTCGGCAGTCTAGCTTTCGATAGTTTGATCCTACGGAACATAGTTCATAGGTACATTTCACTGCTAACTGAGCACAGACGGTTGATTCTGTGTGGTCCTAGTGGAACCGGTAAATCCTATCTGGCGAGAAAGCTGGCAGAGTTTCTGGTGGCACGATCCGGGCGGGATAACCCAGCGGAAGCGATAGCCACATTCAAGTAAGTGAACTTTCGAATTTGAATGACTACTTCAGTTTTGACAATTTCCAATTTTTTTAGCGTTGACCACAAATCCTCCAAAGAACTGCAGCAGTACCTTGGTCACATAGCCGAACAGGCATCGATGTCCGAGGGTGCCTCGGAGGAACTGCCAGCTGTGATAATTCTGGACAATTTGCATCACGCGTCCGCGCTCGGTGATGTGTTCTCCTGCCTACTAAGTGCCACCGCTGCCAAGCTGCCGTGCATTATCGGAACGATGTCGCAGGCAACCTGTAACACTACCAATCTGCAGCTGCACCATAATTTCCGATGGGTGAGTAATCCATGTTGATTCTTCTTCTTGTGTGAATTGTGGGTTACCCCCTTTTGGACGCTAGGTACCCCCGGGGTTCCCCGTTGAACTACGAAAATGCTCGCAATTGAAAGGTAGTTAAATTAACTATCTTGCAAAATGTGGGTTAGCCCCTTTCGAAAGCCAGTCATTAAATTGTTTCGGTTGTTTCAGCGATCAAAAGTTCGAGCTGGTTGAGACGATTTGCACATTTTGTTTGCCGCTCTATGCTTCTATCTCAGGTTCTGATCCAGCGACCTGATCCGCAAAATCTTTCTCTTGTAGTGTTTTCACCAGCGTATGCAGAAGACCTTCTTGCTTGAGAAGCTGCTCAATGCGTCTTTTCAAGAAAGGAAACAATTTTTCGTCTCCATTGAACGGGTGTGGGCGTAGCGTAGTTGGTACATCGATTGTCTGGTATGCAACGCACCTGGGTTCGAGCACCGACCCCGCACATAGGGTTAGAAATTTTTCAAAAGAGATTTTTCTAACCCGAAGATGCGAATGACCTTATGGTTATAATCGAAATAAAAAAAGTCTCCATTGAACAAGGGAATGACACTAATACTAAATCTTTTTTTCCTTTTTGTATCAGGAAGAAAATTATCTAAATTTTGTTATTATTATCTGAAGCTCACTTCCAGAAGAACGCTCTGTCTGTACAAGCTTACACAAATTACTTATTTGTTGCCGAATCAAAACCATAAAGTATCGAACAAAAGCTCTGTCTGAATGTTGTGCATAGTACCAAACATACCGGTACTTATTTTTTTCAGTACCGTTATATCGGTACAAAAAATGGATCGGTGTTCCCGAAATTTTCGGTACCGATACTACTTTTTGAGCCTAAAGCAGTTTCGCCGTTTCTGTTCACTTCCCCGTCCGTGGACCAGCGTGTAGTTTCAATATAGATTCAAAATATATTCAGTAGATACTTTGAAATTTATTCCCCTAAAACATCTCCATTTCAGGCCTCGAGAGTAGAGGACCCTTTTAATTGCAACGCTGTCACACTAAACCGCGTGTTTCAAAAAATAGCTCCAGCCCACGAAGGTTCGGTCATATAGCACAAACTTTAAAGTCAACAACCACTGATCTAGTGAAACGATCAAATCAGCCTGGGACAATATCAACGTGAGAAATCTTGAAAGCCTAAACAAATCAACGGTAAAACCGTAGGAAAATAGTATTTAGAATAGACGGACGCTGCAACTTCAGTAAATGCCACGCATTGTACAAAATTGCCACTCTTCAATTCATTTCATTTATTTAGTTCAACATCAATTTCATGATAACACTGAATCAACGATTTGCCTCCACAATACTCGTTGTGGAGCTGCAACTCTCCAACATCGGTTCCGCCCAATACTCGTCAAATCACGTTCCACCTGGTCCGCCCATCGTGCTCTCTGCACTCCTCGCCTTCTTGTACCAACCGGATTATTAGCGAACACCTTCTTTGCAGGATTGTTGTCCGGCATTCTTGCAACTTGCCCTGCCCACCGTATCCTTCCAGGTTTGGCCGCCTTTTGGATACTGGGTTCGCCATAGAGCTCGCGGTTCATCCTTCGCCGCCGCACACCATTCTTCTGCACACCGCCGAAGATCGCCCTTAGCACCCGTCGCTCGAAAACCGCAGTTTCTTCTGGAGCCCATAATAGGGCCAGCTTCCACTGATGATGCGTCTTCGGGTTTCACGGCTCACATTATTGTCAGCCGTTAATAAGGATCCTAGGTAGACAAAATCCGCCACTACCTCGAAGGTATCCCCGTCGATCGTAACGCTGTTTCCTAGCAGGATCCTGTCGTTTTCGGTTCCGCCTTACTTTGTTTTGGACGCATTTACCACCAGTCCGACCTTCGCTGCTTCGCGTTTCAGGCGGGTGTACAGGTCTGTCACCGTTCCAAATGATCGGGCGATAATGTCCATGTCGCCCGCGAAGCATGCAAATTGGCCGAATTTCGTGAAGATCGTGCCCCGGCTGTTGAGCTCGGCTCGTCGCATCACACCTACCAGAACGATGTTGAATAGTAGACACGAGAGTCCATCACCTTGTCTCAGTCCCCGTCGAATGGACTGGAAAGTTCACCCGAAATCCTTACGCTGTTTTGTACACCGTCCATCGTTGCCTTGATCAGTCCAGTCAGCTTCCCGGGAAAGCTGTTTTCGTCCATGATTTTCCATAGCTCTACGCGGTCGATACTGTCGTATGCCGTCTTGAAGTCGATGAACAGGTGATGCGTTGGGACCTGGTATTCACGGCATTCCTGGAGGATTTGCCGTACGGTGAAGATCTGGTCCGTTGTCGACCGGCCATCGATGAAGCCGGCTTGATAACTTCCCACGAACTCATTTACTTGATGGTGATAGACGACGGAAGATGATCTGGGATAGCATTTTGTAAGCGGCATTCGAAATGGTGATCGCTCGGAAGTTCTCACACTCCAAATGGTCGCCTTTCTTGTGAATGGGGCAGATCTCCCTCGTCCAGTAACGCTGCACAGTGGGAAAAAAAGTATCAAAAACGCGACTTTACTCAATAGCTTGATAGAAGGCTAAATGTTGTAATCAATAATGAATATTTCTTATGTAAAAATGTTTGGGGAGTCGATTTCAGGTATTTAAAATGACCGTAAAGCACGCTATCTTGTCCGTTTTACCCCAATTCTCCTTTTCGTTTGAGTTTATTTTCAAAACTGAATATATAACTCGGAAGAAAGTTGGAAACGGCTGACACAAATTGATATTTCTTATGTAAAAAATCCAGAAAATTGATTGAAGACATTTAGAATCATCTCAAGACATTTAGAATCATCTCACGAAACGTATACACCCATTTTACCCCAATTCTCCGCAAAACTAAAGTTTGAAGTTAATCCTGGCTTTATATTTCGGTAAAAGGCTATATGCGGCTGATCAAAAGTGATGATTCTTATGTATAAAAATCCAGGTTATCGTTTGAATATAGTTAGACTGGTCGCCCGAAACGTATGTACCCGTTTTACCCCAATTCTTTCCATAACTCAAGTATAAAGTCAAACCAGGCTCTACATTTCAGAAAGAGGCTGAATCCGGTTGATCAAAAGTAGTATTTCTTATGCAAAAAATTCTGGGAAATCGATTGAAGATAGATAGAATGACCGCACGAAACATGTGTACCCGTTTTACCCCAAATCTTCCCATATTTCAAGTGGAAAGTTAAACCTGACTGTGCTTCTCGAAAAGAGGCTGAAGGTGGCTGATCAAAAATAGTAATTCTTATATAGAAAAATCCGGGGAATCGGTTGAAGATAGTTGGAATGGCCGCACGAAACGTTTGTATCCGTTTTACCCCAATTATTCACATAATGTATGTGTGAAGTAATGTCTTACTCGTTATTTCCGAAACAGGCTGAAACCGGCTGATTAAAAGTAACTTTTTTATGTTAAATAGTCCAGGGAATTGATTGAAGATAGTTCGAATGACTGGACAAAATATGTGTACCCGTTTTACCCCAAATTTCTCCTATAGCTCACATGTGAAGATAAACCTGGCTGTACCTCTCGGGAAGAGACTGAATGCGGCTGATGAAAAGTAGTTATTCTTAGGTACAAAATTCCGGGGAATCGATTGGAGATAGCTAGTATGACCGCACGAAACGTGTATACCCGTTTTACCCCAATTCTTCACGTAATGTATGTGTGAAGTTATACCTTACTCATCATTTCAAAAACAGGCTGAACGCGAATTTTTTGTTCATAAGAATTACTATTTTTCATCAGTTGCAGTCAGCCTCTTTCGGAGAAGTACAGCCAGGTTTAACTTCATATTTGAGTTATCAGAGGAACTTAGGGTAAAACGGGTACACATGTTTCGTGCGGATATTCTAGCTACCTTCAATTGATTCCCTGAAGTATTTAACATAAAAAATTACTTTTTATCAGCCGATTTCAGCCTGTTTCTGAAATGTTGGGTAAGTATAATCACACACAAGTGTAAGGGACAGAATTGGGGTAAAACGTGTCAACACGTTTCGTGCGGTCATTCCAAGTATCTTCAATCGATTCCCTGAGCTGATTTTCACAAGAGAAACTACTTTGGTGAGCCGCTTACAGCCTCTTGCTGAAATAATGAGTAAGGTATAACTTCACACATACATTATGTAAAGAATTGGGGTAAAACAGGTATACACGTTTCGTACGGTCATTCTATTTTCATTCGATTTCCCGGAAATTTTTGCATAGGAATTACATGTACGTTTCATCAGCCGCATTCAGCCTCTTTCCGAGAAGTACAGCCAGGTTTAACCTCACACTTGAGCTATGGGAAGAAGTTGGGGTAAAACGGATACACGTGTTTTGTCCGGTCATTTGAACTACCTTCAATCGATTTCCTGGATTATTAGGCATAAAAAAATTAGTTTTGATTAACCGCTTTCTGTTTCTTTCTGAAATATTGAGTAAGGTGTATCACCAAGCTTGTATTATGTAAATAATTGGGGTAAAACGGATACAAACGTTTCGTGCGGCCATTCCAACTATCTTCAACCGATTCCCCGGATTTTTCTATATAAGAATTACTACTTTTCATCAGCCACCTTCAGCCTCTTTCGAGAAGCACAGCCAGGTTTAACTTTCCATTTGAAATATGGGAAGATTTGGGGTAAAACGGGTACACATGTTTCGTGCGGCCATTCTATATATCTTCAATCGATTTCCCAGAATTTTTTGCATTAGAAATACTACTTTTGATCAACCGCATTCAGCCTCTTTCTGAAATGTAGAGCCTGGTTTGACTTTATACTTGAGTTATGGGAAGAATTGGGGTAAAACGGGTACATACGTTTCGGGCGACCAGTCTAACTATATTCAAACGATAACCTGGATTTTTATACATAACAATCATCACTTTTGATCAGCCGCATATAGCCTTTTACCGAAATATAAAACCAGGATTAACTTCAAACTTTAGTTTTGCGGAGAATTGGGGTAAAATGGGTGTATACGTTTCGTGATGATTCTAAATGTCTTCAATCGATTTTCTGGACTTTTTTACATAAGAAATATCAATTTGTGTCAGCCGTTTCCAACTTTCTTTCGAGTTATATATTCAGTTTTGAAAATAAACTCAAACGAAAAGGAGAATTGGGGCAAAACGGGTATGAAAGCGTACCGTGCGGTCGTTGTAAATACTAGCAATCAATTTTTCAGCCCTTTTTACATAAGAAAAACCTTACCTGGTAAACGACATCCAGCCTTTTCAAAAAAAGTCGCGTTTTGGGTCCATTTTTTCCCACTGTGCGCTGCCTCGAACATGGGGAACAGACGCTGTTTTGAGCCGCTCCTCCTGGAGATCAGACGCTCAGGCTTGCAGCAGCAAACCCCCCCCCCCCTGTCCCTGTCAGCCTACGACCAAATTCATTCAAAAAATACTAAAAGTGAGAATCTGGTGAATAATCCCATTGTCTACAGCTTCGTGGAATACTATAAATCCAAATAAAATCGCCCGAGAAAGTTATTAAAATTTTATCAGTTTTTAGGTGTGCGCGGGCCCATGGATTAAGAAGTCGATTTACAAGGACTTACAAAAAAATGTTGGGTTTAAATAAACAGTAAATTCAGATAAATTTCAATGTATACAAAGTCCCATTCTTAGCAGAAAAAAATATATTTTCAGATTTCCCCGGGTTTTGGGCGAAAATGACACTTTATGAACAAGGAGGTGTGGAAAGGTGTTGACCAAATTTATTCGATAATCTTATACCTTTTCCAGATGTTGATTAATGTAGTAACGGATTTTATCATGCCTTTTTCATTTCTTTTCTCGCTCTAGGAGATAGCTAATGTAAACTAGAATGACCCTTTTTTCTGATCCTATCCTGCTTGGCACAATGCAATTGGCTTAAATTCAAAACTTTATATTGGTATGAAATAAAGTAGACAGTTCGAGTCATCGTAAAAAACGACCGATTTTATTGCAATTTTGGGTTGAGAATCCTGTTTGTCTTTATCAACATTAAAAGAAATATGATTGAAAGAGAAAAAAACTCTTCGAGTTTTGGATTTATGTTTATCTTTTGGGGTACATTCATTTCATCAGAGTTTATAGATGCAGATTTTTGCTTGTCCTCAAATTTTATTTCCAAATTGAACACACTTCACATAATCTCAGAAAAAAAGAACAAAACCAAGTTTCATAACTTTCTTTAAGAAGAAATTCCGGAGCCGTTACTCGTTGAACACGGATCACAACAGAAAACGAACAAGAAAATATCAGGCTGGACCACACATTCAGTAAATTCTCAAAGTAATACAAGTCTGTTTATTGAAAATTTCCCTCATAATATGGGATAAGAGCAAAGACGACATATCAAGAAGACAGAGTTGCCAGTTCAGTTCAGAATCTGAAGACATGAACAGCAACACGTCTCTCGGGTAAAGGTGACGTTTTTTAGGTCTACTTTTATATTGAGATCGCTATCTTCGTACAATAGACAAAACCTTTATTTCTCATTTACTATTACGATTTCTGTTCAATGTACAGCGATTCCCAAAAGTTAACAAACTTTAACATAAATCTCATCGAATTATTTTTCTATCCTTCATGAAACTGTCAATCAGGATTCTCAATCGAAATCAAATTAAAAAGTTAAAATTTAGGCCAAATATATCCCACAAAATGCTAACGAGCATAATGGTTGATTCAAGATTACATCAAGCATACTCCAGAATGAGTGAAGAAATAAAAAAGAATAAACAAATATATCTGTGACAGAAAAAAAAGCTTCTGGAATAAAGCTTCTTAACCAATAGTCCCCGTGCGAATTTAGAAACTTAAAAATTTAATAGCTATCTCTTGCGATTTTAGATCGCGATGTAGTTTTCTACAAAGTTGTACACAATGAAATTATCCATCAGATTCTCACTTTTGATAATATTTGAATGACTAAAGTACTACCTAAGGGCAAAAATGTGAACTAGTTTCATTGAAAAACCTATGTTTTCAAACAAAAAAACTTTAAAATAAAAAGTTGTTCTGGAGCCCCCGATAGAATATTTTTATTTTACTTTTAAATGAAAGGGAAAAATTCTATCACATGCTGAAGTTTTCGGCGATGCCAATTTTTTTCGAATAAAATTGTTCTACCAAACACACCGTGCGAGATTTCTATTTGCCTGTGCTGTAACACGAGGGTAATGATTTCTGAATGTCAGTTGTGAGTCCAGAAGTACACCGAGGGCTCTGACAACTGTCATTCTCTCTAGCGATTCCCCGGAGATGGTGTAGTTCCACAGTATTGGATTTTTTCTACGTGTAAAAGATATTATGGACCACTTGGACACGCTGAGAGCCAGCAAGTTGCGATTACACCAACTACAGAAAGCATCTAAGTGTTGCTGTAGTTCCTTGCACTCTTCTATTGACCGCACAATAAGAAATAGTTTGAGATCATCGGCATATATAAGTCTACACCCAGGAGGTAAAAAAAACAAACGTCATTGAAGAACAACGAGAAACGCAACGGTCCTAGATTGCTCCCTTGAGGCACTCCCGACAAATTGATGAAACTGTATGACTCATTATTTCCTAATTTTACAGACAGAGAACGATTTACGAGATATGATTTAAGCCACCGTATAAAATTTTCCGAAGCGCCCAGCCGCTTCATCTTTGCCAGTAGAAGAGAGTGATCTACACGATCGAATGCAGCCTTGAGATCCGTGTATACAGTATCGACCTGAGATCCAACTTCAATATTTTTAATATAGAGCGAAGAGAATTGGGCTAGATTAGTAGTTGTCGATCTACCTGGAAAAAGCCATGGTGGTCCTTCGATATATATGCTCTGGTCTCACGAAACAGCACATTTCCTACTAATATTTCAAATAACTTTGAGCCAGCGCAGAGAAATGCTGCGCAAATAGGTCACAGATGCCGCTTGGGGTACTTGATGTTTCATTTGCAAGGAACATACTGAAAGGAAGCCCATTTTCTTTACGTTACGTGTCTTGAATAGAGAGAGAGAGAGAGAGAGAGAGAGAGAGAGAGAGAGAGCGATTATATGTCTTGTAACTGTTGCTGGCTTTAATAAACTCTCGTTTTGTGAGAAGGTTTCGTCGGCTGGTGTAATGCCGAAGTGCAGCTGCTCGCAGTCTTTTCAGTTTACGTAATTGACGATTGGACCATGCTGGTTTTGGTCGGGGACGTGGTGCGGGAACATGTAGTTTGAAAAGTTGTTTTAGGACCAGTGAAAGTTTTTCTACGGCAACATCTACATCGATCGCGGAATTCAGCAAAGTCTCCCAATCGATTGCCTGCAGTGAGTTGTGGAGCCTATTGAAATCAGTTTTCGAAAAAATTGAACTCCCTGGCATCTAGCATTTCGTCATAAACAACTGACTGGGAACAGATCTGCGTTACTAGAAGAGGAGGATGGTGTGCGTCACAAGCAACTAACGGCACAAGGGCTTCTGAAACGGTGCAGTTAATAGAAGCTTCTTCATTTACGAAAAGGAGGTCCAGGGTTCGATTTCGTCTGTTATTTACTGTACACATTTGCAGCATGTTCAATACAGACATTCCGTCCAGTAAGGCAATACTCGCTCTAGAGAAGGTTGATTCAGAAGGGTCTGGGAAGGCATAGCCGGAGGAGGTACTTTTCCATAGAAGTCCAGATTGATTATAATCACCAAACAGTAGATGAGCCGTGTTGGGTTGAATGGAAGTTGCGATGTCATGTGCTGAGTCTATGTGCTTCTGAATAATATCTATATCACATGCGGAGTCGGGGGGAATATACACTACACCAACACAATTATTAGTATCGCGACCGCGAATATCTACCCATAGTTGTTCGAGATCGGTTCTAGCAGTTTTATGTTTAGACGAGAGTCGGTTGGACACTGCGATAAGCACACCGCCACCGCGTTTTTCCCCTGTACTGTCTGGATCACGATCGTTACGGTAAGCCGTGTACTTTGAGCCGAATAACTGGAGTGAATTGATTTGATCATTCAGCCACGGTTCGGTTAGAACAATAACATCATATTCGGCGTCTGAAACAGCGATGAACAACTCGTCAATTTTAGTGCGTAGTCCTCTCACGTTCTGATAGTAGATACTAAGATGTTCCTGCAAGTAATGTACTGACGGTTGAGCGGTAGAATGATGAGCGGCGATGGCGTCCACCTGTAATGGGGTGTCAGGCAAGTTCCGTGGGAAGCAGATGAACGTTGTTGATGGTACGATCTGTACTGTACAATGATTGCTACTGTGAATAATCAATCATGTTTTTCCGCTTTTCTAAGTGTTTAGTGTAGACCGGACAAAGGACGCGTGAGATTTTCCCGAGAATGGGTAGATGGGTCCATTGGTAGATATGTTAGGAAAACAAGTAAAATTTACCCAGCAACATTCAACTCCTACAAAAGTCTAATTCACCCCCGTTGAAAACCGCTGATGTAGAGAATATTTTGTTAAAGTTCCGTAATTAAATATTGAAATATTGTGCTGAACTTTTCGCCAATTTTAGGTGATAAACTACCTTAATATGAAAATGTTGAAATGTATAAAACGTAGAGGGGAGGCATTTTATACCAAGAAAGTATGTTCAAAGTTTGAAAAGAATCGGTCGGGTAGATTTTGTAGGATCGTGTTTGCTGACTTTGAAAAAAATGGTTTTCAGAAAAACGCGTTTAAATTTTTTTCTCAAACAGAGAGGAAATTCTTGCAAAATTGCTTTTCCCTTACCCCCTATTAAAAATTGAGGATTTATATATGGTGAGATGCGGGAAAAAAGGGAGAAGTTTGAATTTTTATAAATGTATGTAGCCATAGCCAAATCCACTTGACAAAATAAAAAATATTAATAATTGTCGAAGTTATAGCAATTTCCGCAAAACGCGTTGTTTTTTCAAAGAGGTTTGCCGTGACTACGATTCTAGCCCAACAGCTCAACAGAAACAATCAAACTAAAAAAACATTAGTATATGTATCTGTGGTGTCCTTGAAGGATCGATTAAAAAAAATCTTCTTTTTGGAAACGGGGACGATTTTTCCAAAAAAATCACTATTTTTACCTGAAAAAAAATATTAAAAAATTCATAGCAATAATATGAAAATGTTGACGAAAAAATGGAATCGTTCAAGGACACGGCAGTTAAATTACGAACAAGTAAAAAAAAAGTTTTGTGATCGTTGAAAACTTTTCCGGCAATCGTAGTCACCGCAAAGACGCTTTTGGGAAACATGATTTCGAGATAATCGCGTTTAAAGTTTCAAGTATAAGCAACACCTCCATAAGGGAGCAAGATGAAAAACGCTATAACTTTGGGTCCACTGCTCCGATCTCTATAAAAAATTGCGGTAACATTCTTAAGAAGCTGTAGGATAGAAGAATAAAAAAAAATCGATTTTTTGGACGACCTCAACATATTATGATTCATTAAATGATTCATGTTATGGTCCAAAAGATTTTTGAATCTCGCTTCGAATGGAATCTCATTATAACCATAAAAGATTTGCGCTCACTAGTAAACGAGAGTAGCTTTCATCGAATCCGCGATGAGACTCAATGTTACTAAAATTAGCAAAATCGCACTGTATGTCAATAAAGCAATCTAAACAATTTCCCTCATTTCTCTCTTTCTATCTTTCTCTTCCAGGTCCTCACCGCCAACCACATGGAACCGGTGAAAGGCTTCCTCGGTCGTTACCTGCGTCGAAAACTGTTCACCATGGAACTACAAACGCAGCAATCCCAACCGCAGCTAGAAAAAGTCCTCAAGTGGCTTCCAAGCGTGTGGCAACACATCAACAGCTTTCTCGAAACACACAACTCGAGCGATGTGACCATCGGTCCCCGCCTGTTCCTGTCCTGCCCGATGAACCTCCAGGATTCGCAGGTATGGTTCACGGACGTCTGGAATTATCATCTCGCACCCTACCTGGTGGATGCCGTCCGGGAGGGTGTCCAACTGTACGGACGCCGAGGCGGAACCTGGGTCGATCCATGTACGTTCATCCGCGAAACGTACCCGTGGCCGATCGGACCGACAACGGTTCCCCAGCTGCGCCAAATCACTGCCGATGACGTGGGCCTGGAGGCGAGCGCGCCAGCCAACTCCGAAAATCAGGACCCACTGCTGAATATGCTCATGCGGCTGCAGGAAGCGGCCAACTATAACGGTAACCAGGAGCCGGACTCCGACTGTGCCAGCTTGGATTCGAACATGACCCACGACAGCTCGGCTGGGGTTGATTGAACGGGCGACAAACAGTAGGCTTTTGCCAGGGGAAATTTTTTTACACTTTGAAGGGAGAGTAGCAAACAACACACACACACGGAGGCGATTATTAGAGAAGATTATACACCGAAAATTAAAACTGATATTTACAGAACTTTTTTGGGCCACTTTTTAGCAGAACAGAAAAAAACGTAGTTAAAATAGCGCAAGTGATCAATGAGGCGAAACGGAAGAGTTTCATTTTGTGTTTGCTTGCCGGTAGGCAACGAATTTTCCGATACATGGAACGAATAATTGATTCGGAAAACCACGCCTAGCAAATCGCTTGAAAAATTAAAGTCTCACGAACTCATTATGGCTGGCCTCGGTTTACTCCTCCTTCACCATCACCACCACCACCACCAACTCTCACCAAGCACTCAATAAATTGGATAAATTAATAAAAGGCGATAGAAAGTGTTTGGAGGAGAAACCAGAGGCGAAGTATGATCAATAATAAATGCCGGGCAGCCCCGGCTGGGGGGGCTCCAGCAATAACTACAATATAATTAAAGCTAATTGCGATCCAATATCTGTCAAGTGCTGCGAGTGCTTTCATCTGGGAAAATAATTAAAGGTGCAGAAGCGCAGCGGCGGTTCAATTGATTGCTTTCATTTGGAGGAATTATTTTTGAAAAATATTCTTTTTTTTTGGGAATGAGTGTTCGGAAAGGTCATTCAATATTTAATTCGATTTTCAAAAATTGATTTAATTCGTAAGAATCAATGAATAGTTGATTCGATTCTCGAGAACTGTATGGTTAATTATGAGGAATAGTTTTCGAAAATCGCTTCATTGTATCTTTTCCAGTTTTTAGCCTGATTAGGATAATTTATAACATAGCAAAGTTATAAATTATTGATGATAGAGAAGCTTGGTAAAAGGAAACTGAGCTGTATCCGTGAGTCGCATTGCATTCCCCTGCGAATTCCCTAACCTAAATAGGTTTCCTGGTAGTATGCATTTAGGCGTTTGTTCTGTACGTTTCTATTGTTCCAGACGCTTTCACAATGCTTGGTCATGTGGATTGACATATATCGGAATTGTCTCTCACCATAAGAATTAATGAAAGATTGCGCTTGTGACCTTCGTATAACTTTAATGTACCGAAAAATGCATTCCAATTTTTTTTAAAACTTTAAAAAAATATGCTTCTAATCGAATGCGAATTTGGAAACTGTCATGATTGCTTGTAGATCCATATAAGTCCAATTATGAAAACCAGGAAAAAACAAGCCGAGAACTATGCTGTTAAAAATTTACTTTTTCTTCGAGTGTTATTGCACGGAAAAAAGTTCGTGCATAAATTCATGAGCAAAAGATCACGATATCGTGAACTGAGTGATTTACGAATATCGTGACCAAGTTCCCGAAATTGTGAATAAGAAACCTCGTGTTCATGAAACTATTTGTGTTTCCAAAAAAACTAGTTCGCCCCGGTGTTACATTCGAATGTTTGGTTGGGTAACTGTTGTTTCCTGGGCAGGTTTTTTTATGATACTTATTCATAATTTGGGAATACAAAGCCGACAGTCAAACGATGTTCATGATTTCAGGAGCGTATTCACGTTTGTTTTGCGATTTATCATCACACTACCGTGCTATTTAAGTCATGAGTTTACTATCGGAGGTTTCTGTCAGACTGGCGGGATTTATGCTCATAATTTCAGGATCTTAGTCGCGAATTTCGTAATTTCTATTGACGTTATCGTCATATTTTAATTTTTGATTTTTGTTATTTTAATCACAAGTAATGTGATTTATCTTCATGATTTCAGTAACTTGGTCATATTTTTTGTAATTTCTATTCACGTTGCCGTGATACTTGAGTTACGAGTAAAGATTTATGTTTATTTTTGTTCTTGCGTTCAGGATCTTAGTTACGATTTTTGACACTTATGTCACGAGTTGTGTGATTTATGTTCATGAATTCAAGTTCACGTTATCGTGAACGAATGGGACTGTTATGTTTATGGGGGAGTTGATACAGGGATAGCAGGCCATTGTTTTGATAAATCGGTGTGCAACGTTAGTAAAAATCTGTACGTCGTGTTTATTTTCCAGCAAGTGGTCAATTAATTTATTGAATTGAAAATGTATTTTACATAGCATGTATAAAGTCAAACTCTGCAAGAAACTAACTCTATATTCAATTTAAATTTATATGTAAAATCGTTATTCATTCATTGTCAAATTTTCTCAGGATTTGGATAAATGCTCAGGAATAACGGTATTCAACCGATAAATTTAAAATAATCTTTTTGGGACTCGACAATATCCTGTGCTTGATTCTAATGGAATCTTTCTCAAATTCTGACGTCGCGTTATTTACGGGTTTTTTATAGAATCTTGCAATGGATTTCTGCACAGGATCATGGCCAAAGATTGATTCGGCGCAGGTTTTTGAAATAGAATCCATACTGAATTCATCCAGTTTTTCGAACCGATTTCCAAATTATCCTGCTCTCAACACAGACCGTTTCCTATTCTAATATGGCTTTGTTCAGAATTCTGACTGAACCTGTTCATGATAAATATCACGATTTTTGTATAAGACAAGCCACTGCGACTATTATTTAGATCTTCTGCGGTAATAGCATCCATCTCAGAATTCTGATGAATCAATATAACAATAAATATTGAGAATTAAATCTAAATAATGTATCCCAAATAAGACAACACCAAAGTTTTGAGCAGTCAGAATTCTGAGCAAAATTTTTATTAGGAATCCAATAAAAATATGAGTAGAATTCAGTCAGTATTCAAAGCGATGTTTCGGCAAAACTTAGAACAGACAGGATTCCCTCAGGTTGCTAAGCACGATTCCAAAGGAATCTCTTATCGGGTTCCCTTAACATCCTGAGAATCACAGGAAAGATTACGGCCAACATACCTTCAAAATACTGCATTTCACAAACACCAGAGAAGAAAACCTACACTTCTCATACCCTTTGTCCGCTTTCACCGGTTTACGGGGACGAGAAATATGAAAACAACGTCAGCGTGTCATTCAAGAATCCTCTCTTTCTGTTTAAATCACACAACGAACAGATGTCGGTTAAATCCTGTAGGTATCCGTCAAAAAGGAAAGGCGTCGTCCTTGTAATTTGATATTGTCGTCATTAAAATAGAGGAGGAATATGACTGTGCCGAGGTGGCTTCCTTGCGAAATGCCCGATATAGTAAGATATGGTGCAGATAGATAGTCCTAAACGCTGATTTGGAGTGCCTTCCATCGAGTTAGGAACGAAACCAGTGAAGTTTGACTGTTGCGATTTTGCCAAATTCCTTGAGTAGATTCATGTGCATAGCATCAGTTTGCTTGCAGTCTGTCGGCGCATCTATCTAGTGCATTTGTTGTGAATGAGAGCCGGTTCTTTTTGTTTTTCACAGGGGAAACTTTGCCACTGCGACCACTATTCAGGTTGTCTTTTGTGGCTGCTTCTGATTGCTCTACAAGTTAGAAATCGCCCGAATCCAATGAAGTTGTTTGTTAGGCTACACGTGCTGCCCCAACTCGCTTCTTAAATTATTGGTCCGTAGAGTTCCGAATCAGTCAGCTGACCCTTTCTGTAACCATCCCTATAGAATGATATTGTACCTTGAGGTAGTATGGGACTCCCTACATCCCATATCTGACGATCCACTATGTGGACCACATATGAGATGTCGAAGTTCGGCTTAGCCTCCATTTTATCTTGAACTGTGGTGTTGTATTTTATAAACAAGCTCACGGCTAGCTGCCCAATGTACGGGCATCACTTACATGGGGATCTCAAAAGATCCAGTATTTAACGTCATTTTTTATTGTAGGTAATGCCTTAAAAGGCTGGCCGGTAGTACATTGGTACTGTGTGGGACTCACGACTCACGACTTATTATTTTATCGCCCTTCTTCCCCACGGAAGACTTCTTTCTTCTGCTCTATCTCGGAGCCTCAATTGGTCCGTGAAATGACTCCACCATTGAGCTTTGATTTCACTCTCGACTCTGTTATTACTTCTTGTATCCATCTATTGCGTCGCCATTTAGCTCTCGTCCCAATAAATCGTTTAGAAGCTGCTTCCATGAATTATTCAGCTCCTGTTTCCATGAGTCATTCAGCTTTCAGTCTTATCACGGTCTACACGGATAGACTCTTCCTACTTCGACTGAGAGTTGCCCGACGGAGGAATTTCTCCCGACAACCGATACCCGCTTTTTAAGCCATCTAGCTTTCCGCTTTGTCCCGATCTACTCGATCTAGTCTCCAGCGGGCCAGCCAGTAGGTGCTGAGTTCTGTCCAGGTGTCAAGGTCGGTTCAGCGAACCCGGTGATATGTCGCATGCTACTCAACTAGTCCACGGTCGTGGACCTAGTCTACGCCGATGGAGAGTTTGATATCATCTGAGTACGAATATGGTGCATGAGAAACCAGGGGAACTGGTGCAGACTTACCATTGTACATAGCTGCTTCCGAGTAGAGGTGTGCGCCACACCGCCGCCGCCGCCGATTGCATGAAAAAATAGTAAGCACATCGGCGTGACGCCGGCGCGCCGCCGACCTTTACCTGAAATCAGCGGCGCGGCGCACACCTCTACTTCCGAGCCGATCAAAGCCACCAGCCGCGTAGAAGGAAGGTCACATGGACAAGTGTGTGAAGATATTCTTAGTTACAGCCTGCTTCGTCTCCTTCGTTGACTAACGTGAACAGTGTTGATATTCTCGTACGAGGAGTGTCCGTCGCACACTTTTCCACAGAACGTTCACTCACAACTACTATTGAATACTTTAAGGTGACGTCACAAGTGAACTCGAGTGCTAATTTTTGACAGTTCGCTTGTACTTTTTACATGTACTTAGAAAAATTCTTTGCGTTTTTCTTCGAGCGAATCTAGTCGTCCACAAAATTAGAATCAGCTGCACTAGCGTTTATCCTGCTGAATCCGAACGAAGATTCAAAAACTGAACGCCAGCACAGCTCCTGCCTCAATCATCGCTGTATCGTGTTTGATGCTGAGAAGCCGTTTGAGACTCAACTGATATTTGCTACAAGTTGACATCCGATCACTCTTCGATCTTGCTGGTCCTAACATCGACATCGTTCTTCGCTTTTAGTCCTCATACGAACACTAGGAACTTAAATTGCTCTTCGGTTAACTTACCGAGACCGCACATGCAGCCATTCTTGACATAAAGGGAGCTTTCGACGATGCTTCTCATAGCTAAATGCGAAACGCTATGGGAAACATGGGTTCGAGATTTACCCAATAAGGTGGATCAACTCAATTTTTATAAACCGTGAAATAACTACCACGCTTGGAAGCGCGACACTGCCTAAGAAAACAAAGAAGAGATGTCCTTAAGGCGGAGTTCTGTCACCCTTACTGTGATTGCTGGGATACTAAGTGATTGGATTTGTAGACGATGTCGTTATCCTTGTGTGGGGAAAAATTTACATTGGTATCTGCAATAGAATGCAATCTACATTAAACTTCCTTTCGCAGAGATGTAAGAATGCAATTTTAAACGTAAATCCATCTAAAGCAATCATAATATCATACCATTTACTCGAAAAAGGAAATATTTCATCCAGGGTCAGTAATTCTGTACACAGATAGGTTCAAAACGAACTATTTGATGGGATCTGGTATTACAGGACCAGGAATAAATGTTAAATGTTGCCGCCAGTGTTTCAAGGAGAAATGTATGTCTAAAGAGCAGTTACCAGTATGCAAATTTCTGCTTTTTCTCAGATAGGCTGCACTTGATGCATTAAGGGCTCCTACATATAGTTCAAAACTACTATACGAGTGAATACTTGCGCTCCGACAATTGGCGGAGTAAAATCATAGCAATTTATGCTGGGTTCTAGGACAAGGTAGAGTTGCAGGGAATGAAATAGCCGATGCGTTAGCAAGAAGAGTGTCCTTCACTGATTTTATTGGCCCAGAGCCATTTTGTGGAGTCACATCGAGTGCTCTCAAAATCTAACTGAAGAAGTGGGAAATCATTGCTCCATAACTGGACTACGAATTATAGTCCTAGAAACTGCGCGTACGATACTTTCGATGAGTTACTCTGGGAAGTCATCGTAGCCTGATTTATGTCACGACGGGAGGTGTATATACCATTGTTGATGCTGTGCCCTATTGCCATTGAGAATTGTTGAAATCATTGGATTCCGGGAGAAGATGTATGTTTTCAACTGTAGACATCATGGGGTACTTGCTCCATTTCACGCCAGCAGTGAGGTTGGTATAAGGAGGAATTGAAGGTACGATCTGGTTGGAACCTCTCGCCCATTTCCAGTGATACCGGCTCCCGTGTCTCTTGAATAGCTTAACAAGATTTGTTTCGTAGTTCGTTTAGGTCCCATCGAATAGCAAGGGTTTGCTCTCATTGGCATACATCTACGTCTTCTGAGACTACTGTGGCATAAGAGGAATTGGTCCAAACATTCTCTATCGTCTAGTCCCGAAAACTTTGATTTCTCCGATACTTCTCCAGATGGACCCGCTTCGGGTATGGACTATGTCCTGGTTGTCAAAGACTTAGTTTTCGAGCTAGCATAGTCGATCATCCGAGTTTCTAAAACGTAATGGGTGCCACGAGTATCCAGGAATCGGGATAAGACTGTATTTGGAGATTTGCTGAGCACGGTATACTATTTTACAGGCGCACCACTGAGGAACACGAGCTCACCAGAGACGCTGTTTCAAGACAATTTCCTAGTAATTAGTGAGTGGTCTTCTTGCCTTGTTGACCACTGGAGATGCTATATATTCTACCTGATAGGTGCTTTTCGGGTGCTACTTGATGCGAAATTGTCGACAAACATTGGTCCTTCATCATGCGATATAAGAGATATAGTGGAACCGAAGGCACGCTATACACTAGACTGGTTCAATTTTGGACTTTTAACTCCACCAAGCTCTACTGATTCCTTTTATGGCCCTTAGCAATTGTTCAAATTTTGGTACCGATTGGTTGTGTCTACGGACCCTCCAAAAAGTTTATGTGGAAATTAGTATGGGAGATCGGTTACCCTTTGAAAATAAATTCTTAAAAAATCACCATAAAAATGTGACTGATTAGCTAGCAGCTGGATAGTTCATGAAAAAGTTCAATGAACAAAAATGATTCCATGAGTAATACTCCAAATTTCGTGAAATAGTGAAAATTTCATGGAAAATAATTACGAATATTTTTTAAATATCACAAGCATGCAAAATAGATCGTAAATCATGTACCAGGAATCATGAGCTAGCTCACGAATACATAAATAATATTTTATGATTTTATGAACTATTTCACTAGCACGGATATTGAATCATGGCTAATATATTAGGGATTATGAATCAGTTCACGAGGATTGAATTGATTCGTGAATAAAATTCTGAGTTTCGTGAAATAATTCACGAGAAAATATCCGGAATGTTTTGGTTTTGTGAACTGTTCCTGAATCTATGACTAACATTATGAGTCAGCCATTGGTTTTATGAATAATGTTCATATAGTTGTGAACTAATTTACGTACAGAAAATCGATTTGGTAATGACATGGCGGAAACAGGAAATTGAATATAATTGTAAAACACACGATTTTTGTTCATGCTTGTTTTCGTAACGTAAAAACGTGATTATTCCAGAATTCATGGTACTTTATTCACAATTTTGGGAACATTTTTTTCCACGAAAAGTCTTTCTAATATTTACGAGCATCTTTCGTGATATAAATGATTTTTTTTCAAAGAATCCCCAAAATAAAAATGAGCAAAAAATTCATATCACTGAACAAATTTATTCGTAAATCTGCAATGAATATGGTTCATCTGCGGATTCGAGCATTTTCATAGTTTGTTCCATTCATTTCACGAAACAAAAACATGGCGACTTAATGAATGATAAACTTGCACAAGACACGACAACGATTACGGAATTTCTAGCGAACACCATGTGCGAATTTCAGATTTCACCATCACATGTGAAACAAAATGTGACAAAATGTACAGTGGATCGGAGCAAATGAATGAGGACAATTTCATAATGATACGCATTTTGGATTCAACTGATTTTCCATTATTGAAAAATCACAAAATTATTATTGAACCGATTAATAATTATGCAATGTTGATATAATTCACAAGCGGTAATATTATTGGCAGAGGTATATAACTGATCACTAACAAACTTAAACGTAAATCAAGTTAATAGAAGGATTTTTTGAATTCAATTCATTTCCATAATGTTTTCGTTCTATGTCTTGTGATGGAGAATCCTATGAAATGATTCGAATCTTGGCGGCACGGCTCATACACACGATATGATCCAGCAACTCGCAACTTCGCTATTGATGCACCATCGTCACTTATAACCGCGAAAAACAAAATTCTTCCACTACACATAGACAAACGCTCCCCATGCGTAGCTCATGTCAAATGAGAGATGTAACAACTATCCTACTAGCAGCAGCAGCAGCGATAATCTTACTCGTTCTGCTAGCATGTCAATGAAGAAGTGTCTGTTAGAGAAAGCAAATGTGTGAAAATTGTATATATTTTCCCTATTTTTTTGGAGATTTACGGATTTTTAACATAATTTTTTATATTATACGAATCGATCCGGTAAAATTTAGTTTGTTTATTGAAATTCCTGCTATTAACGAAATAGATTCGTAATCAACCCAAGAAAATTGTTTTGCGATATGAACCCAGTGTAATCTCCATGCCCTCCCGGTTAAATCGGTAAGCTCAAGACCGTAAATCGTCCTACCGTGGATTAAAGCTATTCTAATATTGAGTTTGGTCGTGCGATTAGATCGGGGATTCTGATACTGGCCCGCACACGAAAGCGTTAATGCCGGTCGTGGCGTAAACAAACCGCATTCATTGTCGTCGTTTGTGATTAAAAATATTGAATAGATTAAAAATATTAAAAAGTGTAAAATAAGAAAAGAGAAGCTGTACCGCTCGCGTCTGGTAGCTGTACTGGGGGCAGTATTTTTTGTCATGTTACTGCTTTGCTTACAGACTACCGTACAGCGCTGGGCGTCCTGCAGTAGCGAACGACAGTAGCGTTGAAAGAGAAATGAGAATGTAGGCAGAAAAATTACAGCCGCCGAAAAGGTAGGCATTTTGCATCCTTGGTTTCGTGGAACGCGTAGTCAGTATGTCGGACAATCACGTGCACAGTGAGGAACACCACCACAGAGCAGGCATTTTCCAACCTCATACGTGCATGTGTTCTCGTTGTGTGCTTCTCCGCACTTTGAGCACTTCACTTTGTTGCAGCAGTACGTACTTGTGTGAACCAGCTTTTTGCAATTAGTGCAAACTAACTCGGCTTTGTAAGCGCTGCATTGGGGAGGTACATGGAAGATGAGACAAGCTTCAATTGTACTCACACCAACTCTATCTGCACTGTTGATTTTTATCCGTCCGTATATATAGCTTTCGGTGGTCGTTCGGTGTGATATACTTAATCCAGGCTACACTCTATGGTAGGACTCGGTAGGACGCCGGCTTTGATTGTACGTGTCAGAATAATGTTTATGTTTATCACCAGCCTGGATCAGGCATGTCTTTTGGTCCTACTGGGTCACTTGCGCCAGAGATCATTTACAAGAAGATATCTGACTTAACACGGCAGTAGGATTGAGGCCATATAGAAGTGAACAGTGGATCTAATAGTTTTCATGGCCTTTCAGTTACGGCCGGTAAGTTCAAGACTTTGAATCATCTTACTGAGGATTAGAGCTCAACTAATACTGGCTTTTGACTTCCTACATTGAACTGCAGCAGAAACCAGATTAATATCATCTACGTATACGAAAATGAGAATACCGGCTGGTAGACAAGCAAATAATGAATTCATCCTCACCAGGACGATGGTAATCACTAAAATCGAGCCTCCCGGAACTCCATAAAATTCCATCAAGTTTGCATTACGACTTCGTCTCTTAAGAACCATGGCACTTGATTATAGAGCCAGGTGGATACTAGTCGAAACTCCTGGACTTTGGTTTTGTGCCCTTTATGTACCAAGTGGTTTTCAACCATTTTTTCCTTAGGAAGCTACATTGCATATCTCTGAAAAGTATCTGAAGTACATCCACCAATTCCTATCTGGAAAAACCAGTTAGATAGCAAATGTTGAACGAAGAGCCCACTGATGCCTCATCCCTTAATCTGCTTGAGGACTCCCTCGCGCCAGGTTGTAGGCTTTGATACGTTGACGATGGTGATATTTTCTTTCGAAGGGGGTAATGTCGTGGCCTTTACGAAGGATACCAGGTACGCACCATCTCTGCACTCTTGCGGAATGCGAACTGTCTCACACCAAACACGGTTTAATTATTTAGTAATGTAGTTGGTCTTTGGTTTACCATACGTCCCATTACTTTGATCGGACAGGAAAGTAGGCTTGTCGAAAGTCGCTTGGGGTGACAGGTCTCTTGCTGTTGGGGATAGGTATAAGGCAAGACACGCCAACCCACTAATGGGAGGTGTCCCAACAAGTAGTAACCGATTTCATCGACACTTCAGAACATGCCGTTAGCATGATGTAGTCCTGATTGAAATTTGGCGAAGATTTGAATTCTTCAACTGCGATCCTGCCGAGATTCCTTGGGCGGCGCTAATATATTGAGAACTCTTCCCAATTCGGGTTATTTCGCGGAGATTTTCTAAGTTGCCGAAAATTGGTCCAGCAGCAACGTCAGGATTCCAGCATTAGACGGCCGTGAATGGGGATTTCTTGGTCCTAGAAGCTGAGGGTACGTTGTTTTTCTTGAGACCTTCTGGGAAACAGTTGCGGTCTGAGTGTATGTATTTGTCAACTTCGTCCTCAAAAGCTAGTCAATTGGCTTGCAAATATACCCAATCTACCACTTCCTTATTTTGGTAAGCAGGTGGTAAGCAGGACAGGGTTGTATGTGATCAGTGTAGGGTTGTGACCACTATTGAGTTTGTCGGATAGGACGATTCGTTCAAGGGATCCAGAAAACGTGCTAGCAAAGGCGGACTAATGAAGGTTGTCCTCGGAAGTTCTTGAGAATTTCTGAGATCATTGGTTCCTTGAGGAAGCTACAATTCATAGAATATTTGAGTCGTTTCGCGACAGCAATGAGGTTGATGTTGATAACGATTGATTCAGGTTGAAGGTCCGATTTGATGCCGAGACCAATGGTCTGCTATAGGTTGGAATCTCGGGCCCGTTCCCAGTAATATTGACTTCCAAACCAGAGACGCTTGTCTGTGTTGACGTTAGTGTGTGTATCTTGGGTTACTGAGCAGATGGGGTGGGTGTACTGGGCGTCGAAGTTTTAGAGGCCCTTAAGGTTGTTTCGCAATCCATTAACGTGGCATTGTAGCTAAGGTTTGTCCACCTTGACCTACATCTACATCTTCTGAAGCTACTGGGGGATCAGAGAAGTTGGTCTAAGCATTCTCGATCGTCTGGTCCCGAAGACTCGTGTTTCTCACTGTGATATTCACTGGTACTTTTCCAGAGGAAGCCACTGCGGGGGCGGGCTGTGTGCTGGTTATCAAAGACTGAATCTCCAAACCAACATACTCTTCTTCAACAAGTTTGTTCTTGGGGTCTCTAAAACGGAATGGGTGCCAGCGCAATAATGGCAGGAACTGCCGTGAGCCACGATGTCCTCATCCAGCAACGACCAGTAGACATAGCTACGCGCAATTGCCTTCATACACTGTAGTCCTGGATAACTTCGGCAGTGAAGATAACGCAGACAACGCTTCCGGAAGCTCGCCGGGATCACTAGTCGCTCGACAAACATGATTCAACTTTATACGGTCCATTGGGAATTTTGGCGATCGTAGAAGCATTTAATCTATAACCGTGTGATAGTAGAACAACATACTTGAATAAAGCGGTCGATGTTTCCGACATTTGAGAGTAATGTGCTGCCTGATGAAGCATCTTGAAGCTAAGTGAGAGCGCATCCGTCGAACTTGTTGCTAGAGCCATGACGTCCTTTTCCAGCAAACCACTAGCCACCACAAAGTGCTCTTCCAGCTTGACTTGGTGCTCAATCAGCTGCGATCCCGAATCTATCTAATTCATCAGTAGCTGTAGCGTTCATCGTTGTAGTCGATTAGCTGTGCAAACGGGAATTCCTTTCTTCGATTCGGATAGCCGAAGTAACGTAGCATGATCCGTCTGCAACGTAAATTTTTAACCATCTTATAGAATTTGGTACGGCGAATATTATCGCCAGTCCTTTGCAACCGGGTTGGCTGTAGTCAACACTTTGGATGCATGCTGGGCACCTTTGATCGATACGTCCGGGAATTTGTGGTTTAGCGTAGCTTCGACACCGATAGAAGATGCATCCGCCGACACAATGATTTCCAGTGTCGGATTATAGTGCGTAAGTAGCAAATCTAACAACAGGATCTTTTTGAAGTTCACGAAGGTTTGTTGACATTCGGACGACCGGGCGAACTTCTATCTATTCGTGAGAAGCTCGTCGAGTGGATACCTAAGCGTTCGATTCCTCAAACGTCCGTTGGAGCTGGTATGTCACGGATCACATTTGTTTTGGCCGGATCCAAACGTAGACCATGTTTATCGATAAGGTCACCAACGTATTTGATTTGCTGCTGGTCAAACAAAAACTTCTCCACTTTGATGGTGAATCCATACACTAGCAGTCGACGGGGAACCTTGTTGGTCTACACAACCAACTAAGACATCGACGAGCCTGGTGTGCACTTCAGGCCCTATTTTGACTCCCGGCGGAAGTAGGTTGTTGCGATAGAGCCGCCTACACATCAACCTGTAGAAATTCGTCAGAGGGATCGATTTGAGGGTAATGGTGCAGCTGCAGCGCGTCACTTAACCCTGTTGACTAATCACCGCAAACCCTCACTGCTCCGCTTGCATTTCTCACGTTAACTACCGGAGCTGCGCACTCCGAGTACTGAACTCGGAAGTTATGATCCTAGGATTATCCAAACGACCCATCTCTTCATCGACAGTCTTATACATCGAATACGATACTGGTATCTTCCGTCAGAACACAAGCTTTAGTCCTTCCTATAATGTGCGGTGCACCTTTAGCTTAGTACACACTGCTTGAGGAGGCTGATCACTGTAGATGAAATGTTGACATGATTGTAGAAACGATCCTCTGGTATCTACCAGAGGTTGAATTGATCGATGAGATCCAACCCAAGTAAATTGAGCTGTTGTTTCACTACATAAAACGGTCCTGACGCTTCATCTCGTTGTTGGGAATTTCGCACGCACACTCAAACTCCAATTTGAGCGGCTTTCTGGATGCAGTTGAAGCTTCGATCGTCACTAGACTTGATGTAGGTCAACCGATCTGACGCCGGGTTTTCTCGGAAATGATAATCATGTCCGATGCCGTATCGAGCTATAGGCTGATCTGTTTACTTGCACTTTCACGAATCATCTTCATTTCTTCACATCCTCGTCCAAAACAGTTTTGTTTCCTATCCTTCTAGATGAACTCCGTTTGTATGAACTTCGTGGGCTTTTTTTTCTTTGCGCTGGTACGGTACCCGTCCTTGTGGCCAACTTGCTTGCAACCCCGGCATTGATCCTTGGAGTAATGCATGGAAGTTGGCGAATCAGCTCCACTACCGTTTATCCTGCTGAATCCGAACGAACGATTCTTAACTTGAATTGCTCTTCGGTTAACTTATCGAGTTCGCCCTTGCAGCCTTTCTTGACATAGAGGGAGCTTTCGACGATGCTTATCATAACTCTATGCGGAACGCTATGGGTAACATGGGTTCAAGATTTACCCAATAAAATGGATCAATGCTTATAAACCGTAAAATAACTACCACGCTTGGAAACACGACACTGGCTAGGAAAACACACAAGGGATGCCCTCAAGGCGAAGCTCTGTCGCCCTTACTGTGGTTATTGATTGTAGATGAGCTATTTAAATTACTATCTGCAATGTGATAGTAAGTGATTGGATTTGGAGACGATGTCGTTATCCTCGTATGAGGAAAATTTGACAATACTATCTCGAATGGAATGCAATCTGCATTAAACTTCACTTCGCAGTGGTGTAAGAATGAAGGCTTAAACGTAAATTTTTCTATAACGATCATAATCCCATTTACTCGAAAAAGACAATATTTCATAACAACGCTTTTGCTAGACGGTAAAATAATAGAAATGTTTGCAGAAGCAAAGTAGTTAGGTTTAAAACTAGATAAAACACTGAAATGCACTTCAAACAAGGCAGCTAATGCTGTTTGGGTATGCAGTAGAAAAATCGTTTAAAAATGGGGTCTCAAACCAAGTATGGTTTACTGGCATGCTCCACAATTATCGAACCAAGAATAACAAATGCCTCGCTGGTTTGGTGGCCTAAAAGAGTATCAACTCAAAAGAAGCCAGGAAAACATCAAAGCGCATTGAAAATAAGTCTTCATAAACAACTATTATTTGGAGAACCTGCCGAATTTGTAACTTCCCAGAAAATTACCGAGACTAAACGATCAACCTGGGAACAATGTGACACTAGTCTCCATCCAGGCTCAGTAAATTTCTACACAGGTAGGTTCAAAACAAAAATTGGGTAATAATCCCGAAGACTCCCCATCAGACGCACCACTGAGAGACACCGACTGATCGGAGACGCTGTTCCAGGGCAATTCAGAATTTCTGGTAATCAGTGAGTGCGGTCTTCTTGTTTTGTTGACCACTGTAGCTTCTACATATTCTGCCTGATTGTGTGCTATGTTATCAGTTCCAGAGGTGCTTTTTGGGTGCTGTCCGATGCGAGTATGTCGCCAAACACCGGTCCTATACCGTGCGATTCAGAGATAAGTGCGGCCCAGCGTTTTTATATCAGGTCCTATTCCAAGATTACCGGAAGGCTCCAGCTCATCATTAGGTTATGGTAGTAATGATGTGGATGTCTCCCCATGTACCCTTGGCTTGTAGAAATTTCTCATCGCTCATGTCGATACGGTACTGGACGGATAGCCTTCCTGCAGGGTATAGTTCAGATAGTGTAAACAGCTGTATGCCTCAAGCTGCTGGAACATATTGCTTGCCATACCATACATATTACTTTCGATCCCAGATTTAGTTTGGAAGGGATTTTGAGCCCTTCCCGTCATCCATCAATATCATGCATCCGGTCGCTGCAAAATTCCTGAATTAATTTTCATCATACTTTTTACAGCACGTTGCTAATGGTCTGCACTTTGGCGCTTTCCGCTTTTTATAGGTCTCCAAATTGTTGCATTCCTCAATACGTTGGATCATTTCGGCGCTGGTTTCCGCTTTAATGGCCGAATCACGTGTCGACATTGATTTATTCTTCCTAATTAGAGATACCACTTTCTGGTCCTGTTTCAGGTTCAGGTTTTGTTCTTTCTGGCAGTTAATCCAAAGAAAATTACTCCCAAAATTTGGTTGTGATGGATTTTACACTCGCGTGGTGAATTTCTAAGGGATAGCCACAGCCTTTCACTTTACCATGTGCCCAAAAACCTTAATTTTCACTTTAACTTCAATGCGAGACCTTTTTGGAAACGAAAAATATAAACCGTTCAAAAAAGTAAACAAACGAAAGATGACAGTCGATCGCACAGCATGCTGTGATGAGTACATTAGAATCATCCCAAATACGTACGTACAACGTAAATGTATGAGCATAACTTATTTCCGATTCAGTCCTTATTGGAAATGTTTCTGACTTATGACAACTTTTCAACCGAAAAGATCAGCTTTTACAGAATACCTCTCTATATGCTGAAAGTTATGCTAATAGAATTTTTGTACTGATTTAGAAATGTGTATTATCTGATGTAAGCGGGTGACATACTGCGGAAAGTCCTGCGTATGTATGTAAGTTATGTTCAACATTGTTGGCTAAAACACCGACTGTTAGCCAATCAGAAGAATTCGAGGATTGTTACTGTCATGAAACTGCACGCCCGTTAAAAAAGTGCCCAGCGTTTGACCGACGTGGATCGCAATTACCATCATATGAAAAATAATCGAAACCGGAAACAATAATTAACTGGTAGAGTAAAAAGAAAAACTTCCCAAAAATGAAAACATAAAAACCAATATTTGTACAGAATCGCCCCTCTCCAAATCAGTGTCAGACGCTATTTTTGAAACCCCAAAAAGAAAAAAAACAACAACAAAAACAGAACCTTTATACAACTGTAGTAAATGTGAGGGTAGATTAGATGCGAAAAATAAAACACACATTTGTTAGTCTGTAAATATACACCAAACCACGGAATCGATTGACAAAAAATATACCTATACCATAAATAGGAGTACTGTTTAGATAGATAGCAAACTAAATAAAATCACTCACACGTTAGACAAAGTAACACGTATCTCATTGTATAGATTTTGTACTGCAGTGTAGAAATCGCTTCAAAAGCTTTAACATTTCGCTTATTATTAATGCCAACGGGGAAATCTTTCAATCGTCGCACCCCTTGAACGATCACATATTCGATATACAAACACTAAACTTTAGAATCACAAAACAAGTCATCGTTATACGTTTCCTTCATCAAATACATATATATCGACTATGTACATCCTAGCTATGTGTTTGAAAATATACACAAACTTATCATCATCAGCATCCAGTTGCATTAATCGACGACACCCCAACCCGCAAACAACTTCCCAAAGAACTCAAACCCGTTCTCATAGGACCGACCGGTCGCCAACAAAACTATCGCCGGGAAAACGGAATCGCACGCAACTCGCTAATTGGCTCAATTGCCTTACATTTACTTACAAAAGGATCAAACGGTGTGTGATGAGCAGGGGCAGGAAATCAAACCCGTAGCAGTTAATTAATTGCAGTCAGCAGAACAGACCGAAGATATAAAAATATTTGCAAATCTTATGAAGAATCGTCCGTGCGGGAATGGAACTCTAGTAATAAATGGTCTCAATTGAACCATCATCATCATCGTCATGAAGTCAATAGGCAGGGACGGCACACTTTCAATTGAAAGGTTTGATTAGTGCTTAATAGAAGAGGGCACCAGAAGGCTGCTGGTAGCTGGTAGCGGGCGAGGAGATGCAAGATACAAACCTAACCTAATCTGTAATATGCCAATTTATTAATAACGGACTAACTGATGTAGCTATTAAATGAAAACGGGAGTGTTTGTAGTGGGAGATGGGATGCTAGTTGAAGACAACCCTGAGAGAGAGGGGGAAAACAGACACGAACTGGAATCAACTATTATTAATACTATTATTATTATTATTGCTATTATTATACAAACAAACAGACGGCGGCGCAGTAATTGGGATGAATGACCCAATCTTTATTGAATACTGTCTTCAATAATATACCAACCAATGGAACGTGATTTAAATTATTTAAACCAAAAGTCTTTATTGTATTTTATCCGAAAGCCATCCGCAATCATTTTAGTTTTATTTTTGTGAAGTTTTACCTAACTTAGTTTTCATCTAGCGATATTCGGCGGTCCACTACTTCCAAGTAATCAAGCGCCTTAAGCGCCTGAACTCGCGCGATGGTTACCTCATTCGCCCGGATAACCGGAAAGTGTAAACATCAGAATTGAATTCATTTTTCAGCAATGGAAAATATTCAAACAGCAAATTTTGTTTTTGGAAGTTTGAAAAAATTGATCATTATTTAGGTATTATAGACGAATTTCGCGCCAAATCGTATTCAGAGTTGGGAGCACCCTCTCAGATTCTAATGAAACTTTCTGTACATGAGAAATTGGTCACAAAAAGCCACTTTGCATATTTTGTTTTTCCAAAAATGATCTAGACATTCTTTTGAAAAGGGCCAAACTTTTTTTACTAATTTTTTTCAAGTGACTATAGTCTAAAAATGACAAATCCTACAAAAAAAAGTTGTAGGAGTGGTTTTTACAAAATTAGTGGAATTTTCGAATAAAAATATTGAAAAAATTCTTCATTGACTCCTACACTGAAAGAAATCGGTTTAAAAAATTTAAAGTCGATTTACAAAAAAAAACCATTTTTGATTTCGATGGACTTTTGTTTCAAGACAGATAATTATGTTCCCTACCTACCGTCAAAAATTCAAGTTAAGGAAAAAAAGTTATTTGAAAAAACTTTTCCTTGACCAAACTGACTTTTTTACTTCAGTGTATTTTTATCGAAAACTAAACCAATGAAAGTCATAATCATCTCAGAATCCAATAAAACTCAGTTTGTGAGAAGATATTGTCTAATTTGGCCACTAAGCATATTTTTAATAAGGGATTAACTACTTTTTCATTTTTCATTAAATCGAAATTTTTTTATTACTTTATCTGAAAGTACAACTCCTTGAGAATATTTACCAATTTTTTATAAATATCTACTAAGTAATTAATTTTTCTCGTACTTTCACGATTCATTTTTTATTCATAAAATTTTGTTTCATAGATAAAAATTTTTTAATACAATTTTTAGAACTTAAAACAGCGATTTTTTACGTTCTCGAATGCCGGAAAAATTATGATTTATTCAACTAATCGTTAAAGCACGAGGAATACTCATACTAATTGAATTTTTTGAGTTTTGGGATTTTAGATGATCTATTGGTCTTCACTCGTGATCACCGCAAACCTCTTAAATAAAAAGGGTTTCGGGGAAAAAGCTATAACTCCGCCAATTATCAAGCTATTTTTATAAACTTATGCTTGTTTATTTTACTGAAAAATGTACTATCAAACTATTAAAAGTTTGATGTAAAGAATCAGTAAAAGAAATAACCACCACAACATTATTTATTGAATTTTAAATATTTTTTAATTTATTTTTATATATTACATTTGTCTTAAAACTATCTTCATGCATGCTGTTTTGTATTATTTCTATACAAGGAAAATATTTTTGGTTCATTTTCTGAATTAGAATACCTCTTCGTCTCTACTTTGCCCCCAGGAATAGGCACAAATCTGTGGAATTTTGAGTTCCAGATATTGTTTTGGGGTTATTATACAGCTCTTAGAGTTCTTCTGACATTTTATTGTACTGTTCAGTGAATATGTAGCTGAAAATTAATTTTGTAATATTTTTATCAATTTGTTCAACTGCCCAGTTATATAACTCTCGGGGACTTGTTATGGTATTTCCATAGTCGCGAGCAAGACTCGCTCTTTTTGCCATTCGCTTGAGAGTGCCACCAATAGCATCACAGGGTCCTTTTCCATGGGATGCTGCGCTTAACTCATACTTTGACTGGAATCTACACAAGCTTGCAAAGTTTTTCTTATTTTTGTATTGTTCTGCTGCTCCATCAGACATAAAATAAATTTTAGAAAAGTTTGTCAATTGTTTCATAAAATTTATCAGTTTTGAGAGGAACCAATGAACTGTAGTCTTTAAGTCTTCCAGTATTCATTCAAGTTTGTTATGAATATATACCAAAATCGTTACTGATACTTTTTGCGTGCATCAGGCAACTAGCAGCTGGGAAAATGGATTCTGAGATGATTATGACTTTCATTGGTTTAGTTTTTGATACAAATACACTGAAGAAAAAATCATTTTTGACAAGGAAAGTTTTTTTCAAATAACTTTTTTTCCTTAAAAGTACCCAACTTGAATAGTTGACGGTAGGTAGGGAACATAATTATCTATCTTGAAACAAAATTT
Organism: Topomyia yanbarensis; assembly: GCF_030247195.1. Lineage (NCBI taxonomy): Eukaryota > Metazoa > Arthropoda > Insecta > Diptera > Culicidae > Topomyia > Topomyia yanbarensis. Next base: position 28,872,726 of record NC_080671.1, on the reverse strand, counting down.
CATCCAAATCAAAAATGGTTTTTTTTGTAAATCGACTTTAAATTTTTTAAATCGATTTTTTTTTCAGTGTAGGAGTCAATGAAGAATTTTTTCAATATTTTTGTTCGAAGATTTGATTGATTTTGTGAAAACCACTCCTACAACATTTTTTTGTAGGATTTGTCATTTTTAGACTACAGCCATTAGAAAAAAATTGGTAAAAAAAGTATGGCCCTTTTCAAATGACAGTCTAGATCATTTTTGGAAAAAACAAATTATGCAAAGTGGCTTTTTGTGACAAAGTTCTCGTGTATAGAAAGTTTCATTAAAATCTGAAAGGGTGCTGCCAACATTTGTTCGAGTTGGCGCGAAATTCGTCCTTCAAACGCTACACAAGAAGTTACAAAAAATTGTTACCGTTGAGGCCCTTTGTCCTATGAGAGAGGCTCTAGTTGATAAGAATTTGAGTACTTCCACTAGTGCTCACTGCTTTTAGACAGAAGCACTCATGAGCTCTGAGCAGATCCAACTAGATTAAAAAACTACAAGGGGCAGCCCTATGGGGTTGCACGAGCTGTAGACGTAGGACTGTACTACTTAATGCAAAATATTTATTTTCGTAGTATATTTATAGTAATAATAAATAAAACATATTTCTTACGTATGGTTTAATCACAACCAATCAACATCGAATGTTACATATTGAACCAAACCTTCTTGGTTATCAGGTCATTTAATTTCTAATAGGTGATCGAATCCGATTAAACTTATTAAACCCATTCATGCCCATGTTGTTTGTGGACAACAACGTTTTTAAACAGCTATATCTTTTGATGGAGGCGAGATTTGCTCACAAAAACAAGTAAGGCTCATTAATGTGATTATTGCCTTTAATTTGAGTATTAACAGTTACAAGGATCAGCTTTAGAACTGAAGTTATTGTAATTAGTCTGATTGGATTCCGATGGAGCAGTGCTGCCAGGGATAGTTTACGTTGACGACGGAAAATGATTTTTTCATATATCTTCGTTATGGTGCAATATTATTAAAAACTGATAAAACTTATCAATTTAGACTGTCATTGGCTACGTTTTTTACGTAATTGGACTATTGAAATTATTCTAGGAGAATTGCATTGAGCATTAGAAGGTAAAAATTGACCAGCTTCTAGCACTGCCATGGAAGCACCTATCTTTATGACAATGGGCTTTTCGTGTTTCTTGACCCAGCCGTTTTCAAGGAAAAATGGTTTTGAAACCCTACATGCACTGGAAAAAAGTTGGGCATGAAAGGGTTAAGAAAATCTGAAGAAAGAAGACAGAAAACTGGGACCGAACTAATATCTGGCACTAAATCTTTATAGCGCAAGATCAGCTTTTACAAATTGTAAAAACTTTTCGATTGTGTGTGGTAAAACACCCGGACCAGTGAAGAAAAATCAAATTTTTGACAATATAATCACATTTCATGTATAGACCAAGTATTCTAGTTATATTTTGCCATTATTGTAACTTTCCTAAAGCACGCATACAAATAAGCTGAATGCAGTGGTCTTAATCATATATCGAAACTATTAATATACAAGAATCGAAAGCAATTTTATATATGGACAAGAAGCTTTTTAGCAACGGTTTTTCAAGTGGCAGTGTATTCATTCATAAATATGGCTTTGTATCCCAAGCAACATATATTGTAGTAAAAGAATATTAACAACTAATAATGAAACCTAATCACGTGTAATAATCTAGCCGGGGTGAACATGATCTCAACTGTTTCATCACCAAAAAAGCCCAAGGCGGAGTCATGAAAACGTACGCTGTATTGCAAATCAATTTTGCCACCTAGTTTCCAATCGAGTTCAATTATGTTTGGAAAATTTTCGGTGTTGAAGTAATGCGGTTTGTTTTTTGCAAGATAATTTGGAATATTTGAAAGCAAATATTTTGCTCTTCTATACCGAAATTTCACCGGCGCATCTAGATTTACTGTGAATTTTTCAATTTTACGTTTATATTTTCAATGCGCCCTCAAATAAAATCTAGAATGTATGAAAATATAACAATAAGATACAGCGCTCCAGGCAAATGACACAGTTTTCGATTGCGCCTACCAATATGCAATTCGAATATGGTGCAAAAATTTATGAAAACATCATGGCCGCCTTCTCGTTATGGCTGATTCGTTGACAGAAAAAAACAACGAATACAGATGCATCGATAACGCCATCTCGTTGTTGCAAATTTGTTTTGTTGAAGTGTCGGCAAGTGTTTGACGAGTTTCCAAGTGTTTTGTTCTTTATATGATGCTTATTGCAAACAAACACTGACAGCTGCTATCCACTATAGCATTCAGTTACTTTCAACTAACAGTTGTCAAACATAATAGACTCCACCTGCTAAGCATCGTTTATAGTCGGTGTTGTTGAATAGAAAATAATTCTTTTAGTCAACAGAACCGCGTTTTACGGTTCGATTAGCAGCAAAAAACTTGTGTGTGGTCTGAAAAAATACATTGACACTTTCCTACAACTGATATTCAACCAAATAGCTTGATTTTTTTTCCTAAACTTGTTACATATGTTGCTTGGGTAGTATGTACATAGTAGTAGAATCAAAATACTATAAGCTGAGTGGAAATGAATCACGTGAAGGGGAAATGAATCAATTAATTGATCGAACGTAAATAATAAAATTTCGTTGTGCAATTCAGTAATAAATTAGATCTACACATTCGCTCAAACATTAAACCCAAGTGCACAACACAAAAGATAGCATAATGTTTGAACGGACAAGCTCAGTCGCATTCACTGGGTAGCGTATCTCCACAGGCAGTGTAACGGACATCTAACTCAGCTACACTGGCTGTGAAAACACACAGCTCAGTGATGTGCTGCGCCTGCCGTTCAACAGGCAACTGAGCTGGCCCTGCGAAATCCGTCCGTTTAAATAGTCGATGATGACGTCATTCATAGAAGCGTGGCGCGCTAGGTACACAAATCTGTCGTGCTGGACTAGGGAAGCGCTATCTTCTGTGTGTAAATGCGCGATATTTTTACTAGGTTGTTCATTATTTAAATTTTTGATGCTATGATATTAAAAATATTTGGGTTTATCTATTGGAATCTATTCTTAGAAGTATTTCGGGGCGATGCGCGCAAACAATTTGAAATTTTTTCGTGAGATGGCTGAATTATATGCGTTTAAAATTGGACCACTTTTCGTTACATACCATTTTTGTAGAATTTGCAACGTGCACCCCTATATCGAAATCAAAGACGTAGTCCTACGTCAAAAATCGATGTATGTAAATATTAAACTAAAAGGCCAATTTTACATCGGAATATATCATAGTATAACTACTCGAATAATGGATGTTAACCGCGAAGCCCTAGAATTAGTTAGCATAGAATATGAATGAAAATAACCTACAGAGTATAACGGTCAATTTAAAATGTATCTTTGTAATACACACCCACTTGACATACAACACTCATTAGTGTGGATCAGAGAAGAAGAGGGAAAAGGGAAATTGATGATCAAGGAAACGAAATAAATGGAAATTGGGTAAAAGATAGGAAAAGTGGAGGTCTGCTACCGGTCCAACGCAAGTTTGAGGTTCTTTGCCACCTTGACCACCAACACGTTAAGATCGGTGAAAAGTTTTAGAAGAATTAGTTAAAAGAGTGAAAAGTTACTCTAGCAGCAATTAAGTGGAAGAGAAGAAATTGATCGAGCGAAGGATTGAATAGAATCAGGTATGGAACCCTCAATGAACCCGGTAGCAATTATGTAAAGTGACCCCTTTTCCTAATCCCACGCGCAGGACCCATTGGGATTATTTTACTGATTCCCTGAGTGCCACGTTTGGCTGAAGCGGAATGCAGCATTGTTGTCGAAGGTGAAAAGGTCCAACCATTGTTCGAGACGCCTGTTGATTGTGACCGATACGTGCTATTAGGTCCTAGTTCTGCCTTGTGCGCTGTGGGGAGATATTAAATTAAAGTCACTTTATTGAAATATCTGCTAATCCGCCACACTCACGTAGTGAACCGAAACAGGATGCAAAATAAACACTTACGAGCCAACATTTACCGCCTCATATCTCGGTATTCCGGCACAAATATATTATATATTGCACTGATACATACCTTTATTCTAGCTGGAGAACCTTTTTACAATTAATTCACTTTAAAATCACTCGTCAAACACTAGGATAGGCCTAATGTTATAATAGGATAATATCAAATACGAGGGTTCACATTATTGCCATATTTTGCCGATACACTACCACAATCAAAACAAACTTTTTGCAACCATCATACAGAAAAGCATCGCCAGTGCGGCCAAACCAAAACATGAACTTGAAAATATATTGTTATGCAATTTCAGGTATAAGTAATCAATTATTTCAAGTTATTCAACCAATTGTTGATTGTAGATATTTTATTTTCTTTTACACATACAATTCTGATCGGGAGGAAGCAATGTGTGATGTGAAACTTGAGATTCCAGTTGTTAACCTTCGCATGGTTATTTGCTGCGTGTGCAATTCTGGGCGCTCTTCTACTAACAGCTGATGAGTTTCTTTCATGTGCGTGATGTTTACGTTTGTTTCGATCGGCTGAAAAAAGCCAAATGATTCGTTTTACAAATCACGCGTTGGCGCCCATGATCTGGATACACAAGTTTCATAACGGTTTCATAAATAAATGCAAAATGTCCAGGGTAAAAATGGGTTCCGCGAAATGTTTTTTTTTTAATCGAGTAATTTTGATCAGAAATGCGTTGATTACCTTGAAGCTTGAGTTAATAAATTTGATCAAGTTGTTTATTTTAAGTGGGTGAATCTTAAATATACGATTGATTGGAACTTCTAACATATTTCGAAAATGTGCGTAAATTTAATTGCTCCGGCGATAGAGTAGGGGAACAAAGGGAGACTTGGCTAAGCGTAAGATTCTACAATTGGCTATAACGTATTCTATTTGATTCTTATTTTTATTAAATATTTTTATACTTGTTTCGATCCCTTAAGGTAATTTTAAATGTTTGAAATGAAAAATTCTTTCATCATTCTGCTCGGGGCCGTACACTAATTTCGTAAGGCTTTTTTAGAACTTTTAGAACTTTTTTTTGGTGAACTCTCCCTCCCCCCCTACATAAGATCTTATCGTGATTTGTGTAATTAAAATATCATATTATTAATTCATTAAATTATTCGATAGCGAAAACGATAGTTATTGAATCATTAAAAGAGAACTCAAATCAAAATTTAACTATAATCATCTGCAGTAATTTTTTATTCATTTCGTTTATTTGATAGGCACAAATGCGTTAGCTTGGCGGTGCCATATTTCTTTTGTTTTTACATTTTGGATATCTTAAAACTAGGAGGTTACAATGTTGAAATATTTATTTTTACAGAAGAAAAGAAAGTTTACAGCTATCTTAAGACTAGAAATAAGATTCAATATACAAGAGAGGGCCAAAAGATCTGCAGTAATTTGATTTGCATCCTAATCTCGCCCAGTAGAAATTTCAGAATAACTTTTGGGAGATATTCGGAAACTCCGATTTGTTTCACATAATTTGCTTCGCTATATTCCACTTCCTTTGAATCTATTTCCTTGTGATCATAGGCGGCTCCACTATTTTTCCTCTACTAATCTTCAGGGAGCCCATTTCGCTATTTACCCTTTTTTCACTACAAACAGCATGTGGTGATTATTTTTGTGTTGTTCCTATTGGTAAATCTGAATGGTTTTACTATAGTAGATCTGTAAACAATACAAACTCAAAAAGCATTTTTTAGTATTGTCAACGTACAATCGCGTTATTTCCCGTGCAAAGTCAAACATTTTGATTTTATTTTCATTTTGTGATTGCCAAATTGAATACTAACTTAGTTAACGGACTAAGCTAGCGCCGGATTGAAAAAATATAGCGTAGTATATTTTTTTGTTTATTTCAAACATCAAATTGAATACTTACTTTGTTATCAACAAGTAATTTTATCAACTTATCAACAATAAATTGGACATTCAAATTTACTGTTACTGACTGTACTAATAGAAATTCTGCTTGATGTCATGGGGCAATTTGTCTGACCTAAAACCACATACAAATTGTGCATCCATGAAGAACAGCATATACAGTGATGTACCCATATTGCTTCCTCGTGTGACTCCTGATTTGTTGCTGAGAAGAAACGCGAAGATCTAGGTACCATTTTGCCAGACAAACGAAATGCCCGTCGGGAAATGTGTATTCCCGTAAAATTAATAAAAAATGAACTCATCCCTTAAGATCATCCTAGCTTCCATATTGGAATCGGTATTTTCAAGAAAACCGTAGAAAACGAAACAAGAGAACAACTAGCATAAGTCCAAGTACAAATGTTGATTCAACTACATTCATTAAACATCAGTCTGTTGAGAAGCATTGTTTCTCAGTCGTTGGTCAGTTGATTAAAATCCAATATTATGCTGAAGGATTTGTACCTCAGATTCAATTTTAGTTGAAATGCCTATTTGTGTGAAACATAGGTGAAGTTACTTAGGACAATTGATCTTTCGCTTATTCGTCAAAGATCGATGCCATACTGTTGAAAATCTGTACGCTGAACTGAGCAGCGAATCCATCTCGGTGAAAACTACAAATTTTACCGACAAGGTAATCAACCTAACAGTAGCCCCAAACAACAAAAACCTGTTTTAATCCACCTAGAGGTGCAATTGTGCCTTTCTCATTTCTCCAAACTATGATTTAATAACTGGTTCGTACAATATAACATTATGGAAATGTCTTTCATTCTTATTACACTTGGTAAGTATATATAAGAGCACCTTTTTGCATTCATCGCGGTATCGGTTTGAATCGGAGTTTTCTATGTGATCGCACTTCACAACCCGTAACTCCGGAGCCGGAAGTCGGATGGAGATGGAATTTAATATCAGTTTCCGGGGACGCAACACCTTTAATTTGAGACTAAGTTGATCAAATCGGTCTAGCTATTTTCGAGAAACCAATATAACCGTTATTCTGAATTTGGATGCTTCCGGATCCGTCGATGGTGGACAGGGTGGCCAAAGAGACTTTGAATGACTGTTGGTGACCTAGATCTACAAATTCAACAGTTCTGTTTACATTTTGGAAAAAACTTCACCTTTTTACATTCATCGCAGAATTCGTTAGAATCGGGATTTGCTGCGTGATCGTACGTATCACCCTGTAATTCAGGAACCAGAACTCGGATCCACATAAAATTCAACAGCAGCTGATCGACCTTTCATTTAAAATCAAGTTTGTCAAAATCGGTTCAGAAAATTCCGAGAAACCGATGTGGACAAATCAACAAATTTTGTTTTGTAACCATACTCTTCAACTCGTAATCCGGAACAAGATGTCGGTTGAAAATGAAATTCAATAGCAACCTATGGGAATATTATATCTTTTATTTTAATCTTAGTTTGTAAAAATCGGTTCAGCCATCTCCGAGAAACCGATGTGGACATTTTGTTAACAAATCCGCACATACACACATACATACATACATACATACATACATACATACATACATACACACATACATACACACAGATATTTTGCGATCTCGGCAAACTCGACTAATGTTATATGAGACTCGGCCCTCCGGGTCTCGGTTAGAAAATCGGTTTTTGAAGCAATTGCATAACCTTTCTATATGAGAAAGGCAAAAGAATAATATTTAATTAGCTTAATAAGCATGAGTTCAATGTTATCTTCATGTGATTATAATTTGGAAAGGTTGGTGGAATGGGTTTGAACGTGTAGGGAATGGGGGATTAGTAGAGTGGGAGTGGAGGATGCGTCAGAAATCCTTCATCTTATTTCGGTATACGGGATGGATGAAGGAAATGCGGGCGTGAGGGTGGTCAAAGAGGAGGGGAGTGATGAAGGAGGGAGGTGTAAGGGCAAGACGGGGGGGGGGGGGGGGGCAGCGACGCAATACTCAACTGCATATTTTGCCTTCCATTTGAGACTTGGTTTGAGAAAATCGGTTCAGTCATCACCGAAGAACCGATTTGACTTTAATTGTGGAATATGCCCGGAATTCCGGACTTCCGGAATCGTCGATAGTGGACAATATATTCAAAGAATGTTTGATTGGCAATCAGTGATCTAGATGTGCGATTAGAAGTTATTTGGTGATCATTTCAATAGTTTTTAGCCTCTGAGGTATTACGATTGTACCGATTTATATGGGAAATTCCAGTGTATCCTTACTAACACCCCTGTAACTCCGGAAGCAAGAGTCAGAACCGAATGAAATTCAGCAGCAGTCAATGGCATTACTGTATCTTTCATTTGAAATCAAGTTTGTAAAAATCGGTAGAGAATTCGTTGGGGAATGGGTGTGATATTAGCTTAGGAACTTGGCGGGTTCCCCGGGGGCGTCATGAACCGTCATAGGTGGCCAATGTGGTCAAAGCTACTTTGATTGATCATTAGTGATCCAGACCCGCAAACTAGAGTAATGTTACATCAATTTTAATATGTTTTACATCATTTGAACATCATGGTGGTACCAGTTTATATGGGAATTTGCTGTGTGACCGCACTCTTCAACCCGTAACTCCGGAACCAGAAGTCGGATCAACTAAAAATTCAATAGCAGCTTATGGGAGCGTTATACCTTTCAGATGAAACTAAGTTTGCGAAAATCGGTTCAGCCATCTCTGAGAAAATTGTGTGAGTTTAAATGACACACACATACATACACACACACAGACATTTGCCGATCTCGACGAACTGAATCGAATGGTGTATGACACTCGGCCCTCCGGGCCTCGGTTAAAAAGTCGATTTTTACAGTGATTGCATAGCCTTTCTTTATATGAGAAAGGCAAAAACGGTAAGAGCTCGGGCCCGTTAGCAGTACTGCCGAGTGCTGATAAAACTCGATTGATGTATTGTATGTAACTTATTCAAAAACCAATTTCAATTAAGTCTCGGGGCTCGAATTTTACGGTTTCTAGCAGATTACAGTTTGTTTTCGCCGATGAATTATCGAAAAAATGATTTAGCAAGAAAACTGTTCCTGTGGTAAGAAAATCAGCATCAGTTGTCCTGTGATGGTTCAGTTACGTTATTGGCAGATCTAGCCAGTTGTCATATCAGCAAGCTGAATTCACAAAATTGTCCATAGTTCGGTCCAGTAGAGACTATTGCACGATAATGCAGAGGAAACTAAAGATGAAGGGAACAGTCACCAGTGACACTGGTCGGATGAAGAATTGGTGGAATTAGCTTGCCAAGACAGTGACTGAAGAAGATGTGCGAGAAAGTTTCTCGGTGGGTAAAAATGCACGCATTTGAAAGTGACCCATTTTTAAATAATCTATCCTTTAATACGTAGTATCTTGGTTCTGTCGATTTGTTTGACGTGTGCTAACTTAAAATCGTTCTGAAATATTCGAGATTATGATATCGGAAGCAATTGAAAGTTTATTTTATGCTATTAATTTCGCGCTAAATTCGAAATGATTATTAAATAACGGATTAACGGATTTTAAATAAAAATCTGAGTTTAACAAATATGTATTTAGTACAATGTTGGAGAGTTGTTTAAGAAACTATCACATAATTTCAATATTTTGCACAGAATATTTGAAAAAAATATTTATGAGAATGCCCATAGGTAAAATGTTTTTCCTTGTTTTATCTTTATACGGTTTTGCACTTCATCGATTACAACGAGTCATGTATCCTGAAATAAATCAATCTTTTGGATTCGTAGTACAGTCTGCTCTAACTCGGATTCTGCAACCACGTAAAAGAAAAGATTTAAGATTTGTGAAAACAAAGAACAATGCGTTATATTCCTGCAATCTGAAACCTTACCGTAGTGGTTGATGTTAAGTATTGACGTACCCATTCGTCTACTCGTGGGTATAAGAACAGTGACAAAGATGTCGCACTAAAGACAGGTGATATGGCATTTGAAAGAACTTCTTTCCAGATGCTCTTAGCGGTGTTCAAGTAAAGCGAAAGCGACATGCCCTATCAATAACTACCAGACCAGAAGATATCAATTTATAAGTCCAAACTACGAACACCAGATCACGAGTCAGTACATTAGGCAGACGGCATATAAAAAAGCCGTATACATGTGCTCCTAAAAATCATCTTGTTCCATGAAAATCGGTAAATAGTTTTCCAAATCATTGTTTTAAATACCACTGTTTCCCTACAAATGCAACAACTGCGCCTAGTACCTAGGAGATGGATGTGAGATTATAATCGATGTATTATCTTGAGTTGCGTCGGTTGAGAGACCTTGCTTGAGGGCGGATAAGTTTCACTATCATTAATATGATAATTATGTGCTTTTCCTGGGTCATCACACGCAGAAATAGCGTAGGGGCCAGGACCAAAGGGGCATGTTCGAATCATGCCTGGGGCGATTTTCCACTTAGTCCCGTTTAATACATTAGCACATACATTGAAACCTAAAAAAATGGATTGTGAATACCTACCAATTTTCTCGTTGCATTTACATACGGTAACTGTTGCTCTGTTGCATCAAATGACTCTTTTACTAGATGAAACACCCACTAGTAACCTAAGCTATCACTTAGAGCCATGACATCTTCTTGGAAAAAAAAAAACTTCAGCATCGGAATCTAGAAATTGGTGTTCCTAATACCGGCCATTTTTGGCATAAATCCGTAGCGCGATACTGACACCCTCAGTGCCGGTAGTACCGAAAAATGACGAAGAACTCCATAGCGAAATAGAACGTTTAAAATCATGATATTTTATCAGATTTTTGCAGAATGCTTCACAAGTATTATGATCCACAAAGAATGTTTAATGTGTCGCTTACTTTGGAACAACATTTTACATTTTACCAGAAGATTTTTCTTCTAAAGTGACACCTTATTTGATTCCGCGGTTTGGCGAACTTTTAGATTCAATTTCTAGCAGATTGGATTCTCTCGCCTACCACATCTCGAGCACAATTCACTGTACAGCAGCCATATGCAAAAGTATGGTTTTCTTGATCCTCTCCTTTGAACTTCAAGGCTTCTTCCTCTTACGTCACTCACCAGCAAATCACAATTCTAACCATTCGAAGTAATTCGTGCTAATCGTGCGTGAAATCATGTACTAAATCGGTGTTTGTTCTTTTGTAGAAAAATATTAGCATATCGAAATAATATCGGCATATAGCGAATAATGGAAACTAATCAGAACTTCGCTCATGAAACATTCTCAAAGAATCATATCTCCCAAACGGGGTGGGCGTAGCGTATTGGTAAATCGATTGCCTTGTACGCTGCGCACCTGGGTTCGAGTCCCGACCCCGCACATAGGGTTAGAAATTTTTCATAAAAGATTTTTCTAACCCGAAGAGGCGAATGACCTTAAGGTTAAAACCTCCATAATCGAAATTAAAAACAATATTTCCTAAACGTTGTAAATGCTTTGAAATTTAAAACAAGATCGTTGTAATTATTTTCTACCGATTAGTTAAAATATTTCATTCAGTACGACGGTAATTATTCATAACCATTAAAATATAATGTCACATTGCTGGTTGATATTTTGAAATGGGCTCTTACATTCAAAGGTTTGATCAGGGTTAAATTTGTTTTGGTAAAGTTTGTTTCCAGTCTGTTAGTTCGAGGACAAAGCAGTCATTACATTTACCGTACGTGAGTTCGTTATCCTTTCAAGTTTTCGCTCGTCATAATATATCCCAATAAAACTGAATGTGGCTTCTGAGTGCCCTGTCTACAAACGCTTCAGTATGGTTTGAGGAATCGGAGACAAATAATAACTTTAATGTCGCGATTTGTGTTTACTTACTCTGCGTCATTCATGGACTTTCTGAGGGCGATTGAATTTTGATTCTTGCCATGTTTTAACTCTAGGTTAAATATATTTATCAAAAGTTTTGCATATCACCGGTACTTATTTTTTTTAGGACCGGTATTTCGCTATTTTGGGGCTGTCTTAACGCAATAACTTAGTCAACGCGAGACAGGAAACAACGTCATATAGATGGGCACTATTGAGCTCGAAACCGGTATTACAGTACCTAAAATGGGTCAGTATTCGCCGGATTTTCAATACCGGCACTACCGGCACCACAACCCTCATGGCAGTAATGCTTTTCTTATTGCTAAAAAAATCGTTACCAAATGTAATGAATTTACTTTCACTTGGTTAATAAAGTGGTACAAAGAAGGGAATAAAATGATCACCTTGTTGATCATTTCTAAAATATCAGCATATTGAAGTAGGGAAATGTAAATATCTTTTTACCAAAAAAGATTTTGATCGAAAAGGGGGGAGGGGGCACGTGTCCCCCCCCCCCCCCCCCCCCGTGTCCCTCCCTGGAGCCGCCAGTGCTTGTGATGTAGAACTCAAAAGAATTTATAACCTCTTCTGGTGTGAATTTATTAACGCTTATCGTACGCATAGTTCCGACATGCCCATCTTGGGATTTTCTTGAAGTAAAATACAGTTCACACTCCGGAGCTATACGGCCAACAAGTTCTTTGACAATCACGCGACAGAAAATTTTACAGCTAACTTGCGGGTTTGAAGCGAAAGTTTGAAAAGAAGGATGTTGGCCTAACACACTTCTCAACTTGTAAGATAGATTGTGACTCCAGTTCTCGATCAGAACAATGTACCACCAAGAGTCAAGAAATTGTTAGTACTGCTCCAAAACCATCGACAATTAAGCCGCTCCTTACGTTGGCGACAATAAAAAAATTCCATAACTAATTTAACAATCATATTCTGTCGCTGCAAAACACTTCAATTCGAGGTCCGCGTTTCCTTGATCATGATGTATTGATGTACAATATGTGCTCATTTTGTTTGATATATAAAATTTTCATGCCACAATTAAGAAATAGTTTCTTTTCTTATGAGAAGAATATTTTTCTTAATGATTTTATTTTTCATGCATGCTTTATCATATTACGTAAGAAAGGACGAACATTCCGTTCCCCTCAGATTAGGAATTTGTAAGATATTGTGAAACACTCCCTCCCCCATATGTCCTTACGTAATCAGTGTATGACCCCTAATTAATAAATTTGTGTTAACCCTCCGGCACTCGCGCGAATGGTTCCCTGAATGAGCAGCCGCTGGTGCTGGAAGAAGATTTCGCTAGAGTTTCGAAAGGTGTTGAACAAAATGCAACAACGGCGCGAGTGCCGGAGGGTTAAATGATGTATTTTTTGATCAAGCTGTGGTACCTACTGTTAATGTTAACCACGTCACAAAAATTCTCACCTTAAACATCAATCTATCTTCATAGTACTGGTTAACAAAGTTAGCAGTCATGGCTGAATTCATGACGTGTGCACATGCAATGTAATCATTATAGATAATCCGTAAAAGAAAATGCATTAAAAAATCGAAATTCAACTATTTTAATTTTTTTTGTATCTAAGGATCTCGACAATATGAAACAAAATAATTACAGCCCCTAATGCTTGTTGCATTAAGTCAAAGATTGCATCGGAGATGCAAAGTCCATTAATTAATATTTGATAAACGTCAGCAAACCCATAGGCTGAAAATCCAAACTCATGAGTTTCTTCAACAAGCTGTCGCCAACCATGTTCCATAACAAAGGTGACAGATCGCCACCCTGAGGACAACCGCAAATACTCAACTGCCGTATTTCAGGCTGTCGCAGTGAAGAGCAAAGAACGCGGTTACTAAGCATTGCGTTTATCCAACCCGAGGTGCATGCAGATATCCCAAGATCGCGCGTCGCTTCCAGAATAGACTGGAAGGACACATTGGCAAAAGCACCTTCAATATCTAGGAATACACCTAAGCTAGATTGCTTGAGCGAGAAGGCCTTCTCAATGTTGTGATGTTTTTGGATGAATTGAATCATTAGTGAAATTTACTTTCAATTCAATTCTTGAAGCCACCATGGGTAATTTACTATAGGGGAGCCCGGGGCTAGTTGGCAGTTGGGGTAAGTTGGCGGAATCCCCTTTTCTCCGTTTCTATTAGTCATAAAGCGCCGTCTCTCGTCGTGAACCTCAAGTAATATGAAACGCATTATCCAATGTGTTTTTGTTGAATAACATTTTGTTTTGTAGAAGCTGTGTTCGATATTGTTTTTGAGCATACTTTGTAAATTTTCTTAATTTTAAACATTTTATGTTATTTAAGGTGGTTTTCAATCTATTTCCCGAATGATTTTATTTTTGAATAGTGCGTGAAAAGAGCTTTCAGTATCCGTATAGATATTACACCTATCCATACACAAAAGTAATTTTTTAAATCAATTTTTATAAAATGTGCTGTTGGAGTAAGTTGGCGGTGACGCACACGGGGCAAGTTGGCGGTACTATTTACAGTGCAAAAATAGTCATCAAATATTTTCATTTCTGGAATTCGCTCCAAAGTAAGAGAAACTTTTTCTTGTGTCTCTCATCAATGCAGGGAACAATTATTTCGGCTAATCGCATGAAGAATTTCGAAAATTTGCTTTTGAGTATGGAGTACACGTCGAAGTCAAAATGATGGGGTATTGAGACTTAAATATAATGAAAAGTGTCGAATAATATACAGTTTTATTGAAAAGACAATCGGCACATTTCATAAGGACCACTGATGTAATCGAATTTCCAATTGATTGCTTATTTTCGGGTATTCCGCCAACTTACCCCATACATACCGCCAACTTACCCCGAGGCTGGGGTAAGTTGGCGGCTTTTCCGCGTCACATATTTTTTGTCTCTAGAAATGAAGACAACGTATCAAACATTTTCATAAAATTCAGAGATGTTGCCAACAGTCTGCCCTTTCATGCAACGTGTTCCATTTTGTAAGATTTACCAAAATCAAAGCGCTAGAAAATGAAAACTGAAAACACCGCCAACTAGCCCCGGTCTCCCCTATCAATTAACCGTGTATGTATCTCTTTTTACTCTTGGAGATTTTAGGACCTGTTTGCTAATGACATCATCAATAACCTGGAACCTCAATACATTAATAGGTTATCCTATGAACCTACGTGAAAGTGTACCGAAGCCGTTAACTTTCAAGTGATTACTAGTTGCGATTGTAGATCTTAGTATCTATACTCTAGCGAGGTCTTGGCTGAACAGGATCGTCCCTTTGTAGCATCCAAAACCATCTTAGTTCTATGGGCTTGATGATTATGTGAATGAAATGAAATCTTTTAGTCTCCATCTTGAATTTGATAATATTGATGAAGTAAACAATATCAAAACGTTCGTGAATTCGGTTGTGCCTAGTGACTTATCCGGAATACGGTCGTGGCGGGATCCCACTCCAAATAACGACAACCATGTTCGACCGACAGGAATTTGTTCAACGTAAGCCTCACGCCCCGTAGCTAGGTATGAAACTTTAAAAATCAAGAGAAAATTTCAAACGAGATATTTCAATTAGGTCGAAAATAAACTCTATTGAAATGCATTCTCCAGTACCCATATTTCGAATATTTCCCGTGGTTTCCATCGGTTTATTTGTTTCGAACAATCAAAGGGCGGCACAAGTCCATGTGAGTAAACGCACACAAACATAGCGCGTCCTTTCACACACGCCATCTGCCTTCGCTTCGGTTCCGGAACGAGGCGCCGCCGTCGACAACCGGGCGGCGACACGTATTCGATCTGTTTCCCGGGCTGCGGTTCGTGTCATTTAAATGCAACAAAATATTACTTTCGCACCGAAATAATAACCCTTTTTGAATTCATTTCCCGCTGTATGACAACATTTTGTGTATGTTCGATATATTCGAACCCAGAAAAAAAAAGAATCACCATCAAAAGGTGGTTTCGGGTTCGAATGGCGGATATTTGCTCGAGAGACTGTTGAAAATTACAATTTTTATCACCACGTGCACACATAGGAGGCCGGTATCCGAAAAGGGAATCAAGGCAAAAGGAGAACATTCTGCCATCGAACAGATGATGAGTCTCTCGAAAAATAAAATGATTGGTAGCGGGATGTGCGCGTGGTTCTGCGTGTGTACACATGTGTGTGGTTGGGTGAGTGGATACAATCTGATGTATCGCAATTAATTTAATTAAAATGATTTTCGTGTCGCGTCGCGAAAATATTGTTGGCAAATTATTTACAATACTTTTGTTGCAAACTGGAAATAAAGACATCAGCTCTGAACATTATTTGCGTTGTTGTCAGCCAGTGTTTGTTGGCAAGTTATTACTACGGTGTTTTTTTAAATTCCATTGTTTGCCGTGGGTTGAAGAATATGCTTTGATACTTTACATCAATCAATTTTATTAGCTTCCATATTCTATCTATCGGGGAAAAAACGCAATTCTACCATTGTGTATTACGACTGAAAACATCCTTCTAATCAGATAAAAAATACGTCAATAAAATATGCGAGTATTATTTTTAGATCCTGACAATAAGCGAATGATGATTGAAAGCTGAAAACTAAGAGCACCCAGAACCTAATGAATGGTAAATTCAATTCCATACCATTGATGCTCAAGCACACTCATCATAGCAGGCAGAGTCATAATGGAGACTATTCAACAGTTGTCTGCACGGTTTCCATGGATCCCCATAGAGCTCCCGAAAATAATGCGCTTGTGAGTTTTTCCATCTCGCACAGAAGTGCACCATCAACCGGCGGAAGCATGCCTCGATCTAGTGAAGGGAGCGAAATTTTCTGGTTCAGAAGAGCGACAAGCCAGTTAGGTTAAATTCGGAACATTCAAATGCAAAAGCATTCCCAGTCTTTATCGATGGTTTGGGAGGGGACAGAAAATTATGAATGGCAAAACTAAATCCGCACACGGTGCTTTCGAGCATTTCACGAACCCGGTATTACGGTGTAGGCGGTCGGCCCCCCGCCCACTCATCCACATTTCGCGTTCGTTTCGGTACCATCAGCAGCAGTAGCAGCAACAGCAGAGTCACTCCTCCTGCTGTTTTCGCCGTTAATGGGCGCACGGTTGACTGTCTGTCAGAGCTTCGGATTACAGACTGATTACATACCTAGCTATCTACCTACCGGGTGCCATTGCCGCTTACGGAAGCGAAAACAAACGTCAACGACGAGGACGATGATGTTGATGTTGTTGGTGACGGGGTGCTGATGGTTTACGCAAATATTCCAAAACGAATCACTTCCCTATTGGAAAAAGGTTTACCTACTAGGAGCGATGGGCAGAAGAGATAGAAGCTTCGTACCGGTTTACAGTGGGACGATTCGTTCGAATGGATTACAAGGCATATTTTGAATTTCACAAATAAGTCATCTGGTGTAAGTTGAATTTCACATCTAAGTAGTGAATGCAATTGGGAAAAAAACAAGTGAATAGTGATGAAATCATAAAGCCTAAACAAAAGGATAAAAAGTAAAGATAGAAATTTTAGATCGAAACGCAAAATACGAAGTATGCAAAGTGAAAATGAAGATATGAAGGTCAATAGAAAAAAAACGACACAAGAAGAGCGAATAAATAGTGAATAATGTAAGCGAAAATCGAAAAAAATTATGTAGAGCGAGGATTGAAATGAAAAAGCAATAAATAGCGAAACAAAATAAACAATACATTGAGGAGAATGAAGAAAAACAAAGTAAAGAAAAAAGAACAGCGAAAAATAAAAAGCTTGGAAAATTGAAATAAAAATATGATAAAAGAGATGCGAAGAGAAAAAAAGTGAAATACAAAGAGTATATCCAACGGTGAAATGTAAAATAGGAGGAGTGAAAGTGTAGAGTAAAATTGTGAAGAGAACCCATGCAGATCAAAAATGTAAAAGGCAAAAAGAGATCATAAAAAAATTCAAAGCGAAATGAAGGAACAAAGAGCAAAATGTTATAGGCAAAAAGGGAAAAAGAGCGCAGAGCAACAAATGAAGTTTAAATATTAATAAACATAAAACAAAAAGCACATAAGTTAAAAACGAAGTATGAAAGGCGAAAAATAAAAAAGTTGAGAGATGCAGATTAGGAGCAAAAATGAAAAGCAAAAGAAGTCGAACAGAATGTGAGAAAGTTAACAGAATAAAGATAAGAGTAAAAAAATTCACAGAAAAATTTCAAAGAAAGACAATAAAGAGCAAAATGTGAATAGAAAAATATTGAAGAAAGAAAAGCAAAAGGTAAATAATTAAATTGCAATAGTGAGAAGTGAAAAAATGAGTGAAACAGGAAGAAAAAACAATAAATAGTACCACGATAAGCGCAATGAGTGAAGAATGAAAATTAGCAAACAATTATAAGTAAAGGAAGAACAGCAAAATATAAATAAAATAAAAAAAACTAAAAACCAATTAAGCACAAAAAATAAGAGAAATACAGAAAAGTGTAAATACGGATCAAGTAGTGAAGAAAAAAATTTAAATCAACGAAGTACAAAAATTGGGACAAAGACTGGAGTTCAAAAGGTGAGAAACGAATACTCAGAAACAAAAATACAAATCAAAACATCAAGAGCTAAGAAGTGGGACACCAAATAAAATGCAAACAATGTAAAAATTGTAAAGTAAAGAGCAGAAAATTTAGAGAAAAAATTAATTGCTAAATGTAAAATACTAAGCAAAAAGTGAACAATTTTTTTTGCAGAAGCAAATAATGTAGAAGCTTAGACAAAAAAAAAACAAATATTGTAGAGCAAAAATTCAATTTAATAGCGGTGAGCATAATGTGAAGTATGAAAAGTGTATACAAAAGTTTGTTTTCAGGATTCTTAGCTATCGTTTGGGAAGTGAGCGCTCATGACATAATGGAATTTCAGAACATCAAAGTGTATAGTTAAAAATATAATGCAAAAAGATTGCATTGTAAAAAATTGAAGAGAAAAATGTGAAGTAACAAAATTGAAAAGCATAATGATTCCTCATTTCAGAGCAAAATCTTTAGAGAAAAAGTGTAAAAAGAAAATAGAAAACAACAATTCGATCCAAAAAAACAAAAGTAAAAAATAAGAGTAAAATTATCATTAGCAAACAATAATGAGCAGATAATCAGTATAAGCAATTCAGGCTCAGAAAAGAAATTGAAATGTAAGGTAAAAGAGTAAATAATTAAGGTCAACAAAATCAAGAGTGAACAGTGAAAAACAAAAGGCAAAATGCAGAAAATGAAGAACAAAAAACTTTGACTGGAAAGCGAAGAGCAAAAAGTGTAGAGCAAAACTGAAAGACAAAATGTGAAAAACAAAAGGCCAAATAAAAAAAAAATTAAGAGTCAAACTTATATAGAAAGAAAAATCAAGAACTAAATGTCGAGAGCATAACTTAAAGAGCGAAGAGAATAAGAGATTGAAAAGAGAAAAGCGTGAAGCCAAAATTTAAAAGCAAAAAGCGACGATCAAAAATAAAAAAACGGAAATATAAAAACGAAAATTTTATATCAAGAATGAAGGTCAAAAGTGAAAAGCAAAGGTAACGAGAGAGCTAAGAGCAAAAATTTAAGTGCTAAAATTGAAAAGCGAATTATTGTAGAAAAAATGTACGATTTTATTCTGCATTCAGAGCCAAACTGGAGCTAAGTTGAACCGCAATCCTTGACTTACATGTAATTGAACAACAAAAAATGAAGATTGTCGTTAGAAGATCAACAGTTGAAGAGTGGAAAAATAAGTGCAAAAAGTAAAAGAAAAGAGTGAAGAGTAAAGAGTAAAGAGTAAAGAGTAAAGAGTAAAGAGTAAAGAGTAAAGAGTAAAGAGTAAAGAGTAAAGAGTAAAGAGTAAAGAGTAAAGAGTAAAGAGTAAAGAGTAAAGAGTAAAGAGTAAAGAGTAAAGAGTAAAGAGTAAAGAGTAAAGAGTAAAGAGTAAAGAGTAAAGAGTAAAGAGTAAAGAGTAAAGAGTAAAGAGAAAAGAGTAAAGAGTAAAGAGTAAAGAGTAAAGAGTAAAGAGTAAAGAGTAAAGAGTAAAGAGTAAAGAGTAAAGAGTAAAGAGTAAAGAGTAAAGAGTAAAGAGTAAAGAGTAAAGAGTAAAGAGTAAAGAGTAAAGAGTAAAGAGTAAAGAGTAAAGAGTAAAGAGTAAAGAGTAAAGAGTAAAGAGTAAAGAGTAAAGAGTAAAGAGTAAAGAGTAAAGAGTAAAGAGTAAAGAGTAAAGAGTAAAGAGTAAAGAGTAAAGAGTAAAGAGTAAAGAGTAAAGAGTAAAGAGTAAAGAGTAAAGAGTAAAGAGTAAAGAGTAAAGAGTAAAGAGTAAAGAGTAAAGAGTAAAGAGTAAAGAGTAAAGAGTAAAGAGTAAAGAGTAAAGAGTAAAGAGTAAAGAGTAAAGAGTAAAGAGTAAAGAGTAAAGAGTAAAGAGTAAAGAGTAAAGAGTAAAGAGTAAAGAGTAAAGAGTAAAGAGTAAAGAGTAAAGAGTAAAGAGTAAAGAGTAAAGAGTAAAGAGTAAAGAGTAAAGAGTAAAGAGTATAGAGTAAAGAGTAAAGAGTAAAGAGTAAAGAGTAAAGAGTAAAGAGTAAAGAGTAAAGAGTAAAGAGTAAAGAGTAAAGAGTAAAGAGTAAAGAGTAAAGAGTAAAGAGTAAAGAGTAAAGAGTAAAGAGTAAAGAGTAAAGAGTAAAGAGTAAAGAGTAAAGAGTAAAGAGTAAAGAGTAAAGAGTAAAGAGTAAAGAGTAAAGAGTAAAGAGTAAAGAGTAAAGAGTAAAGAGTAAAGAGTAAAGAGTAAAGAGTAAAGAGTAAAGAGTAAAGAGTAAAGAGTAAAGAGTAAAGAGTAAAGAGTAAAGAGTAAAGAGTAAAGAGTAAAGAGTAAAGAGTAAAGAGTAAAGAGTAAAGAGTAAAGAGTAAAGAGTAAAGAGTAAAGAGTAAAGAGTAAAGAGTAAAGAGTAAAGAGTAAAGAGTAAAGAGTAAAGAGTAAAGAGTAAAGAGTAAAGAGTAAAGAGTAAAGAGTAAAGAGTAAAGAGTAAAGAGTAAAGAGTAAAGAGTAAAGAGTAAAGAGTAAAGAGTAAAGAGTAAAGAGTAAAGAGTAAAGAGTAAAGAGTAAAGAGTAAAGAGTAAAGAGTAAAGAGTAAAGAGTAAAGAGTAAAGAGTAAAGAGTAAAGAGTAAAGAGTAAAGAGTAAAGAGTAAAGAGTAAAGAGTAAAGAGTAAAGAGTAAAGAGTAAAGAGTAAAGAGTAAAGAGTAAAGAGTAAAGAGTAAAGAGTAAAGAGTAAAGAGTAAAGAGTAAAGAGTAAAGAGTAAAGAGTAAAGAGTAAAGAGTAAAGAGTAAAGAGTAAAGAGTAAAGAGTAAAGAGTAAAGAGTAAAGAGTAAAGAGTAAAGAGTAAAGAGTAAAGAGTAAAGAGTAAAGAGTAAAGAGTAAAGAGTAAAGAGTAAAGAGTAAAGAGTAAAGAGTAAAGAGTAAAGAGTAAAGAGTAAAGAGTAAAGAGTAAAGAGTAAAGAGTAAAGAGTAAAGAGTAAAGAGTAAAGAGTAAAGAGTAAAGAGTAAAGAGTAAAGAGTAAAGAGTAAAGAGTAAAGAGTAAAGAGTAAAGAGTAAAGAGTAAAGAGTAAAGAGTAAAGAGTAAAGAGTAAAGAGTAAAGAGTAAAGAGTAAAGAGTAAAGAGTAAAGAGTAAAGAGTAAAGAGTAAAGAGTAAAGAGTAAAGAGTAAAGAGTAAAGAGTAAAGAGTAAAGAGTAAAGAGTAAAGAGTAAAGAGTAAAGAGTAAAGAGTAAAGAGTAAAGAGTAAAGAGTAAAGAGTAAAGAGTAAAGAGTAAAGAGTAAAGAGTAAAGAGTAAAGAGTAAAGAGTAAAGAGTAAAGAGTAAAGAGTAAAGAGTAAAGAGTAAAGAGTAAAGAGTAAAGAGTAAAGAGTAAAGAGTAAAGAGTAAAGAGTAAAGAGTAAAGAGTAAAGAGTAAAGAGTAAAGAGTAAAGAGTAAAGAGTAAAGAGTAAAGAGTAAAGAGTAAAGAGTAAAGAGTAAAGAGTAAAGAGTAAAGAGTAAAGAGTAAAGAGTAAAGAGTAAAGAGTAAAGAGTAAAGAGTAAAGAGTAAAGAGTAAAGAGTAAAGAGTAAAGAGTAAAGAGTAAAGAGTAAAGAGTAAAGAGTAAAGAGTAAAGAGTAAAGAGTAAAGAGTAAAGAGTAAAGAGTAAAGAGTAAAGAGTAAAGAGTAAAGAGTAAAGAGTAAAGAGTAAAGAGTAAAGAGTAAAGAGTAAAGAGTAAAGAGTAAAGAGTAAAGAGTAAAGAGTAAAGAGTAAAGAGTAAAGAGTAAAGAGTAAAGAGTAAAGAGTAAAGAGTAAAGAGTAAAGAGTAAAGAGTAAAGAGTAAAGAGTAAAGAGTAAAGAGTAAAGAGTAAAGAGTAAAGAGTAAAGAGTAAAGAGTAAAGAGTAAAGAGTAAAGAGTAAAGAGTAAAGAGTAAAGAGTAAAGAGTAAATAATAAAAAAGAAGGACCGAGGAGCAAAATAGAGAAGAGCAAAAGAGAAAAAGGAAAAAAAGGTAAATGGCTAGTAAAAAGTAAAAAGAGTAAAAATCAAAGGAGCTATTCACTAAAACAATAAAATATCGAAAGTTATGAAAAGAAAAAATGTTTAAGATAAAAAGAGCAAAAATAACAAATGAGAAAAATTGTATAAGAGCAGAAGAACACAATAGAAAAAGCGAAAATGAGCAAAAGAACCAACGTTCCGATTAGCAAAATGGCCAAAACCGAGTAAAACTAAATCAGCAAAAACGCAAACAAACATGAAAGTAAAAAGGCAAAAGAAAAGAAAACCGAAAGAGTGAAAGAGTGAACGAGTGAACCAGTAAAAGAGTAAAAGAGTAAAAGAGTGAAAGAGTGGAAGAGTGAAAGAGTGAAGGAGTACAAGAGAGAAAGAGTGAAAGTGAGAAAGTGAAAGAGAGAAAGACTGAAAGAGCAAATGAGCAAAGAGCAAAGAACCATAAGAGCAAAAAACTAGAGTAAAAGAGCAAAAGAACAAAAGAGCAAAAGAGTAAAAGAGCAAAAAAGCAAAAAAAGGTCAAAAGAACAAAAGAGTAAATAAGCAAAAAAGCAAAAAAACGACCAAAAGAACAAAAGAGTTATAACAAAACAGCAACAGTGTAAAAGAGTCAAATAGCAAAAGAGAAAAAGAGTAAATATCAAAAGAACAAAAGAGCAAAAGTGCAAAGGAGTCAAAAAGCAAAAGAGAGGAGCAGCAAAAGAGTAAAAGATCAAGAGTAAAAGAGCAAAAGAGTAAACAACAAAAGAGCAAAGGTACAAAGTAGTCAAAAAGAATAAAAAAAGCAAAAGAGCAGAAAAACCAAAGGAGCAAAAACCAAACGAGCAAAAGTCCAAAGGACTAAAATAGCAAAAGAGCGAAATAGCAAAAGAGCAAGAGAGCAAAAGAGAAAAAGAGTAAACATCAAAAGAACAAAAGAGCAAAGATGCAAAGGAGTCAAAAAGTAAAAGAGAAGAAGAGCAAATAAGGAAAATATCAAGAGTAAAAGAGCAAAAGAGTAAACATCAAAGAAACAAAAGAGCAAAGGAACAAAGTAGTCAAAAAGAATAAAAAGCAAGAGAGCAGAAGAGTAAAGGAGCAAAAAACCAAACCGGCAAAAGTCCAAAGGACTAAAATAGCAAAAGAGCAAAGGAACAAAAGAGTAAAATAGAAAAAGAGCAGAAGATCAAAAGAGCAAAAGAGCAAAAGAGCAAAAGAGCAAAAGAGCAAAAGAGCAAAAGAGCAAAAGAGCGAAAGAGCAAAAGAGCAAAAGAGCAAAAGAGCAAAAGAGCAAAAGAGCAAAAGAGCAAAAGAGCAAAAGAGCAAAAGAGCAAAAGAGCAAAAGAGCAAAAGAGCAAAAGAGCAAAAGAGCAAAAGAGCAAAAGAGCAAAAGAGCAAAAGAGCAAAAGAGCAAAAGAGCAAAAGAGCAAAAGAGCAAAAGAGCAAAAGAGCAAAAGAGCAAAAGAGCAAAAGAGCAAAAGAGCAAAAGAGCAAAAGAGCAAAAGAGCAAAAGAGCAAAAGAGCAAAAGAGCAAAAGAGCAAAAGAGCAAAAGAGCAAAAGAGCAAAAGAGCAAAAGAGCAAAAGGGCAAAAGAGCAAAAGAGCAAAACCGTACAAGAGCAAAAGAGCAAAAGAGAAAAAAGAGCAAAAGAGCAAAAGAGAAAAAGAGCAAAAGAGCAAAAGAGCAAAAGAGCAAAAGAGCAAAAGAGCAAAAGAGCAAAAGAGCAAAAGAGCAAAAGAGCAAAAGAGCAAAAGAGCAAAAGAGCAAAAGAGCAAAAGAGCAAAAGAGCAAAAGAGCAAAAGAGCAAAAGAGCAAAAGAGCAAAAGAGCAAAAGAGCAAAAGAGCAAAAGAGCAAAAGACCAAAAGAGCAAAAGAGCAAAAGAGCAAAAGAGCAAAAGAGCAAAAGAGCAAAAGAGTAAAAGATCAAAAGAGCAAAAGAGCAAAAGAACAAAAGAGCAAGAGGGCAAAATGTCAAAAGATTAAAAGAGTAAAAAAGCAAAAGAGCAAAAGAGCAAAAGAGCAAAAGAGCAAAAGAGCAAAAGAGCAAAAGAGCAAAAGAGCAAAAGAGCAAAAGAGCAAAAGAGCAAAAGAACAAAAGAGCAAAAGAACAAAAGAGCAAGAGGGCAAAATGTCAAAAGATTAAAAGAGTAAAAAAGCAAAAGAGCAAAAGAGCAAAAGAGCAAAAGAGCAAAAGAGCGAAAGAGCAAAATAGTAAAAGAGTAAAAGATGGAGTTTTTCTCAAACGAAAAGTAGATAAAAGAATAAATAACATTCATATATTAGTTGCAAGACACGAAAACTTCAACCGCTCTCTCTGACTCTGACCACAATAGGTGCACTTATCAGTTTTCCTATGAAGAAACCAAACTAAAGATTCTCTGCGAAATTGTCACACAATTTGGTTAGTCCAGTGCCATTGTCATTCAAAATCTTCATTCACTGGAGTGAGAGGCCCTTGAAATTGCCAACAACGTGCATCAGTAGATCCATTAAAGGTACACTGGAGTCGGTGACCACATCGTCGATCTCAACTTTGTGAGCAGGCATATGGACGCAGCAATGGTCCATAAAAGACTGTCGCCAGTAACGTCATTTACTTGCTTTAGACAGACACAATTATGAGCTTATTTGGGTGAACTTTCTATGTCTGTCACGGCTAAATATTTCTGCGTCGGTTCTTTAGAAATGTTCAGAATTAAAGTTTAGCTTTGATTCGAAAAAAAGATTAGATATGGTCCAAGCGAGTTCAATGTGTATGATTTCAAATGGAGTTTTTGATGGCGTAATTTGTTCGACATACATTTTACGATCACCTGGGTATTTTCAGGAGAGATTATTTATGCAGGAGCTAGAGCCAACGTAAAGTGAAAACTTAAGTAATAAGAAGGAAGAGACAAAAATTATGAGAGATATAATAAATTGAAAGACAAGTCAGAGGATAGCAAAGCGAAAATGCGGTCATTTCTCTTCACCTGATGAATGACTGTATGCAACCGATTTTCAACAACTGGCCCGAATGATGTATGAAAACTTTTATCAGTAATAGATTGTAAAAAAAAACAGGCTAAGTGTGTCATTTTCACATACACACTAATACATTGTTCAAAAGTTTAGTTGAAAAAGAAACCTATAGTAAACACCCAAAGGGCGCTGCACTGAGACTCCATCAAGGACACTAGAGAACACGCTACGGCGCTGACCATTGGAAAGATCCACGTCTGTCGTCTTCATTGAGCAATAAATCCCAATCGCCATTTAGCGAGTTTCGCTACATCGCTTCAATTTCCAGTTAGTTGCACCGATCAGGAAAGATTTTCTCTGTCAATAGGATCGTCACAATAGCCATGCAATTGTCCTATACGCTAAGAATCGGTTGCAAATTCTGATAGAATATAAGTCTAATATTCCATATGTGGTTTTGCTTCTGGCCACTTTCTTATATTTCTTTCTTTCGGATGTGAGCTGCTTACTATTACCCCCATTCAGTCTAATGACCTGTTTAGCCTACCATACGACTTCAACCAAATCAACCGATACCCCGGTGATAATCGCCAAAAAGCAAATCATAACTGACGAACTTTCAACCGGAATTTATCCGTCTCGTCCCATTGTAGATCCGCGATTCATTCATCCGCCCAGCCCAGTATGTACATTGTTTGGCATTATCGCTTACGACTGGAAATGTGGTCAAAATTGCCGGCTGAATGTGATGACCACATCGTTTCTGCGCTGACGATTCGACCCAAACCCTTCGAATGCCAACTGTGTAGGCCGCACAGTGGTTTAAGGTGGGACGTCCCTCGGCCATTGTAGCAATAGTCACTGCCGATCAAAGCATGCGTGTTAATCTATGCTGAAATGAGAGACCAGCCGGTGTTAGATCGCATTGGTCAACGATGGCAGTCAGTCAGTGCTCCGGGTGTGGAGGTAAGTAGGTACTCGAATGTACCGGAATGATGGATGTTTTTACTGGGTCGCGGATCAATCGTTAAAACCGCGAATATGTCCGTCGAGGCCGGCCGTGGGGTGGTGATGTTGTTGATGAGTAACCAAACTTGACTTCGTATCCCAGCAGATGCGAGCCGTAACTCAATTTTCCTGACTATTTGCGGAATACGACCAGAGACTGAATGATGCGATTACTGTAATTTGATGGATCTATAGTTGGGTCCGGCAACTTCCGGAGGGACATCACCGTCGGTGGTGGTTGGCCAATAATTATACGACCAAAAGTAGATAATTTTCATCAAATGGGATAAATGCATTGCCAGCTGTTTTTTGCAGAATGGTATCACTGTACTAATTAGTATCTGTGAACCCGACAGACTCTTATTTACTAATGATTCCCTTCTCACTAATTGTATTAAACATTTCCACTGCCAATTTACGACAATTTTACAGTCCACCATGTGAAACCACCTGTTCACCGTGGATGGGAAAATGTACCCGCCCGTTCTCGGGGTGGGAATGCCGTGCACATTCAGGCAGGATACAGACAATGTTCGACTTTTCCCAAACCGTTTCCGCAACAGCTAAAGAGATATGCGTACCTTTCGTTCGTTGTGGGAACATCCGAACCCGGTCGGGTTTGATGTCCACGTCCATTTTCATTATGGCGGGTAGGTTACTGGGCAGAGCTATTTTCGATCAATAAAGTCATTCTTCATTTATTACTTAAATAGGCAGGTTTGGTACAAGGTATTGCTTTCTCTGTTCCAGTCTCGTACGTTCATCAGGTTGGCATATATTACAACCGGTAGTTACTAGTAGTTAGTTGTCGTGTGTTGTGGCGTTTTGTGAAGTAAATTGTTCGGTTCGAATGTTTATTAATGCATGAGGTACGATCAGGTTGAAAGTGGAATTTTTTAGTACAACGACAAATATTTCCATTGACTGATTATGTGATGTGATGTGTTTTGAAGCCACCATCAGCTCAAGGTTTTTCCAGTGTATGCGGGTAGACTTATCGTAGCTCCAAAAGTGATTATCATTTAACCTTCACATTACTGTTGTTACTGAAGAGTGAACAAACGGGGATTGGGCGGCCCCGTAAGCAGAGACACTTACGCGCATACCGCGGGACAAAAAGATCCTCTTCCAACAATAACATCCAGCCAAAGGGTAAAAAATTTCGCTATACGTGCTTGAACCCACCTGATGGTTTGTTTGTAGAAGGGCGCGTCAAACTCCTATCGGACCTTCTGAAGTTTCCTTCAAGTGACTCAGGCTGGCTACCCACGTTCCCTCGTCCAGTCTTCAATTCGTATGATACCCTGATGCCCCAGCCCCTTCCCAGATAGCATTTCGTCGCTGTTGTGCTATCTTATGACAAGCGCCATTTAGCACATTTCGAGAAAAACGATTTTTAAAGTTTGAGATTGAATATCTTGGAACTTATAAATGGTAAAAACAATTCAAAGAAGACAATTAATGCTTCAATCTATTCTGTATTAAACTCTCAAATATCATGAAGTTCGATTGACTATGTTGCGAGTTTTCACTATAAATGTAAACAAAAATCGCACTCACACGTGTCGTAGGTGTGTATTGATGGCAAAATTTGTATGGCGTGTCATAATTGTGCATGGAATATTTTCCATAGAAAAAAAGTATCAATTATTAACTTTTATTAATATCTTCGGCTTTATTCGGCCTAGAAACAATCGATGAGATGCATTTTGAAGGAAATTGAGCAAGCAATCTAGAAAAAATAGTAATTTTTAATTACAGTGTTGCCAAACATGAAATATTGCCAATTTAAAAGTAAAACTGCATATTTCTCTCAATGCATGTATTTTTATTTTAAAAATTAATATGCCATTGTGTTCCTCAGACATTTTTATATATAAAAACATCTAAAACTTCTGCATTACTTAAGCGAATCCCAAGATACAGTGATTTAAAGCAAAAAACTGACAATTTCTCATCACTTTTTTCGCTATAAGTCAGTAACCAAGAAAAATTTCAAAATTCTGAAAACGCCATTTTGTAGAGAATTTTCAGATTAATAAAGTTGCATATCTAACTCAGTTTACCCCAAAATGGCGTTTGTCATAAGATAGCACAACAGCGACGATTTGTAATATAATGTAATTTGAATTAATATATGAGTTATTATGGCATGATATGAAGCACAGTAATAAAAATCTGATTTTAGTAATTCTGTTTTATTTATGGAGTAAGGGAAAAGCCCGCGGGAGTGCTGTTCCTTTTAAGCCTCTTCTCCCGTAGGCATAAAATCTTCCCATATTTTTTTTAATTTTTTATCAAAATTACTTAGAACATAAGATATCAGATTAATAAAAGTTTGATTCATTTAACAAGTTTATACTATACTATCTACAATCGGACTAGATACCGGCAGCGACTTTCCTGTCTCATATTTCTCTCTTTATCTGCGTATACAACTTTCTGCAGCTACGATTTGAATGCATCATTGCTCCTTTTTCCCAATCCAATACATTGCGAAGACGGATGCCATCAGCAAGTATAGTATTCTGCAGCTCGACGATATATGCCTAATATTGAGTAAGCATCATTAAACATATAAATAACACATAAATAAACAAATAAACATATATGCATGTTGTACAAAAGTGAACATAATTAATCTAGTAATTGGCATAATGTGATTAATAGAATGAAAATATATATTAAAAATATGGATTACAACTCCTCTAATATATAATGGATACTGAGAGCGCAGTTAATTTGAAATGGGTTAGTGGTCTAAAATAGAGTGCGCTGGAAATAATGATAATGTGTTTATTCATAGGGTTATTGGAAAAGCCTTTCATTCCCTTTGCACGTAATCTAGACTATACCAGATTGATTGCCGTCTTCGTGCTGGTAATCCTGGCCCTATAATCCAACCTCCGTCGCAAATGTGGTCCGAGTTCGGCGCTTATAACTTAATACTACGAACTCTTGAGTTTAAACACACAATTATGAATATGTCATCACCATAGTTTAGTAATCAATATAGTAAATATTTTATGTTATAGTAGCATTTGACTAAAATGAACGGAATAATTATACCAACTACTCTGCCTATTGAGTTCGATGCGTGTTCCTTTTTCTGCCATGCTAGAGTCAAACAGCAGTAATAGAATTAGCTGCAAAAATAAAATTCGCATGCACACATGACTAAATTAAAACACGTTTTAACAATAGTTAATATAATGTGATTAGAATATCATTGAAACACCTTTCCCTTATAATGCGAACTTAAAATAACTTTTTCATGAGGCCTGCGATGGTCTATTTTATTACAATAATAGTTTGACTACTGTATATCAATGAAGTCCGACATCTGTTGGCTACAAAAAAATATTCTAAATGCCAGCCAATTATGACTGTTGGGATTAATTTATGTATAAGTTATAATGCTATATAAAATTATAAACCATTGTTGCTATGAAAATAAACTTTAATGCAATATTTAATGGAATATGTGAAGTGTACATAATGACTATTGCCGATCTACGTCTGCCCTGTC
This sequence comes from Topomyia yanbarensis, assembly GCF_030247195.1. Taxonomy (NCBI): domain Eukaryota; kingdom Metazoa; phylum Arthropoda; class Insecta; order Diptera; family Culicidae; genus Topomyia; species Topomyia yanbarensis. The sequence continues at coordinate 28,842,876 of NC_080671.1, read as the reverse complement.
GATGCGCCCATGCTCAGCCTGGAATTGTGTTTGTCAAATGTCGGTCTATCAATCGATAGACAGCCAAATCGATGCACTTTTGAGAACTGATCAGCGAAATCTGTGTCTGTGGAAATATATGCATACATTTTTACCGTTGAATCGTTAATGAGGAGTAATGTAGTGTATATACTGCTGCACGGAGAACGAAAATTAGTCTCAGCAACTAAAATCTTAGTTGAATTTTTGTTTTTTCCTAGTTATTATTTGAGACAACTAAGAAAAATCTAATTTTGCTGATTTGAATTTTTTATTTTCAAACCCCCTAAATACTTCTAAATTGGTAGTTAGAATTGCTGTTTTTCTTGTTGAATTTGAGGTAGCAAATGTGCTGTCACTTTTAGCTTAGACACACTCCTCTTATATTCAATTCCTAGTTTTGCTATTTCAGCAATATTTTCTGTTGAAACCAACTCATACACTCCTTATTTTAACAGCAATCGATATTGATTTCAGTAAGGGACCATTCATAAATTACGTAACGCAAAAATTGCCCAAAATTGACCCCCCCCTCCCCCTATGTAACAAATTGTCACAAATTTTTCCATCCCCCCCTCCCCTGTTACGTAACAAATTCCAAGAAAAAATTTTTTTTCTTCGACGAAAACATGTTACGTAACGATCTAGTTAACACCCCCTCCCCCCTATGTCACAACTTGTCACAACTTGTCGTACCCCCTCCCCCCCTAAAAGCGTTACGTAATTTATGAATGGTCCCTAATAGTTTTTGTAGATTTCAACTAATGTTAATTGTTGATTTCAGTCAGTTTTTAGTGAATTCAATCATAGTTTTTGTTGAATTTAACCAATATGTATGGTTGACTGTAACAATGGAGTTTTTTGAATTTAGCGTTTAAAGCAATTAAATATAGAATTTTGTTTTATTTTGTATTTAGTCCCGCGGGTTGTCTTTATTAATAACATTAAATGAGTTTTAATTTTTTTTAAATATATTTCCCGTTCCAGTGACTTGTTTAATCAATCAGAGGATAACGGAGTTCATTCTGATTGCAAAGATTGTATCATGTATAATTTATCGACAACAAACTGCATCGTGGAATACCTTGTGATTGTGCTTAGTACGCTGAATTTAGCTGAGCTGCCAAGAATATCAGTCGCATGTACCTTGTAGATTTGAACCAGTTCTGTGTACAGTATTGTTGTTCTTGTAATCTTTGAGCAGCAATATTTAGTCGCTTCAATGAAACTAAGAATATTCACTGGTACTGTTTTAGAGACATCGCTTTAGTGTCCGAAGTATTGCTTTCTTACCAACCTAAGCAGTTCCGAAAAAGGTTTCTGAAAAAAGAGGTGTTAGATTGCTCCATTTTCATGCGCTTGTATGTACTTACGAGCATTTCGAAAAGGTTGCTAGCTATACTCGACGACTGTAGAATATTCAATCTTTCCATTAAACTGATGCTCACGCAGTGTATATTATGACATTTAAAAAGTGATTCTGGAACCCACTTAAAAATGAGACGCTAGATGACTATGGTTAGCTAAACCAAACCCGGTTTGTCAATTGCTAAAGGATGGTCATGATTATGACTACTAGTCGCTCTTGAACAATGCACCCAGGGGTTATGTCACAATAGAGGGCTAAAATTAAATAGCAGATTATTAAATACACATTCTGCACTAAATGTTAAATACCATAATTGCGAATGAGAGCCTCTCTTTGTATACTTCCTCTTTTAGTAATAAGTCGGCCATTTTTACGTTTGCTATTTAATTGTGCAACCCAAAACCTTCAATTTCGATACGTGCCGGCATATTATAGGAAAGTTGTAAAGTAACGCCGTAATAATCAACGGAGGAAGTAAGCAAAGATAATCTCATATGCAGTTACGTTATATTTAAAATTTAGGACAACCTTCTACTTACGATAACTGCTATATAATGGTGTAGTGTATACGGACACCGGTATGTAAGAAGTATACTGATACATACTATCTATTACTACCAAATGTGATCGATGCTGTCGTTGCCATCAATGTAACATAAAAAACACAATATTTAAACGGAACATACCACGTTATATTTTGTATGTGTGTCATCATCAGAACAAAAGAATTACTGAAATCAAAAAAGTACTTGATTGAATACTCACGTTATCACGTGAACTCTGTCGAGACGTGATGATTAAGTACGAGATCGGGTTCAAAGCATTCCTGTATCGGTGTATTCTGATCAATGAGACTGCAGAACTGAAATCCTGGAGCATCACACGAATATCTACCAATGTTCAATGTTGTTCCCCTAGTTATGCTAACGGCTTAAGTTCATCGTTCCGGGTCCGACAGTAAACCAGCGACGAATTTATGAAAAATTTTCACATAGCAACCCACTGAGACGTCCAAAAAATTGTTTCAAAATCGTTCAACACGGGTCCAACGATGGACGTTTGTTGAACAGTTATTTGGACGTTGTCCAAATTGGTCCAACGAACGTCCTTCATTGGACGATTTTGAAACCAACCGTTCTTAGAGGGAAGCCATATGCACTTGCGAATACCCAGTTGTAAATTAATGAGCTAGCTCTAGGTTTCCTTCTACTGACTACATTCTTAGACAGTTGCGTCCCCGAACGGAGTTAATTAAAAATTAATCGTATAATAAACTACAGGGGTTTATGAAATGCGAAACTTTAGAATCGAAACTGCTTCCAGTTGCCAAGTAGTATAGGAATGGGCAATGCCGATACGATTTTTCTTTTCAAAATCGATTTTTTCAGTTTGAAAAATCGATTTTTTGCATGCGATCTTTTCGGTTCCATGTTTGACAACATCGTTTTTATTTATTCAATAAAATCGATTTGGCAAAATCGATTTTTCTTTCAAAATTCCCATTGAAACAAACGCGATTTTTCCACAATCGATCTTTTTACCTCGAAAAATCGATTTTTCCCGGCTTGATGTTTGACAACATCGATTTTTTCGAATTTAAAAGATCGATGTAGCAAAATCGATTTTATTTTTCAAAATGCCCATCACTATCAAGTAGCAAAAAAACTATATACCCAGTTAAGCTCAGCCGGAAATGAACCGGAATTCTGGCTGGTTCCAGTTCGTATTCCGGCTCCAGTGACACAACCGATTCTAGCTAGAATCGGTTGTGTCACTGGAGTTGGAATACGAACAGGAACCAGCCAGAATTCCAGATCATTTCCGGCTGAACTTTACTGGATTACAGTTTCTCCTGGTACTGGAACAAACCTACGCAGTAAAGTTCAACCGGAAATGAGCCGTAATTCCGGCTGGTTCCAATTAGTATATCGGCTCCAGTGACACAACCGACTCTAACTATAATTGGTTGTGTCACTGGAGCCGGAATACGAACTGGATCCAGCCAGAATTCCGGTTCATTTCCGGCTGAGCTTAACTGGGAATGATCCAGCCCCCATGTAAAAATGTCGACCGAAAGAGGAAGAAACAGAGATGCCAGATTTGCAGACAAGTCTGCAAATTCGCAGACTTTTAATTGGGTCATTAAATGAGAAAAAAAGTCGTTTTGCCTTTCTCATATAGAAAGGTTATGCAATCACTCTGAAAAACGTTAACCTAATCCCGGCCCGGATTGCCGAGTGTCATATCCCATTCGACTCAGTTCGTCGAGATCGGAAAAAGTCTGTATGTGTGTGTGTATGTAAGTTACCACCGAACCCATGCCCAGACGCAAAAAATTATATTGCACGCGCAAACGGATGCGCGTGTTACCAGCCGAAGCCCTAAACAGGCGACACACAAAGTACTGACGCAGCAGACCCGTGGCAGCGATACGTAGGAGCAGCGTCAGCGTTTATAGGTTTGACCAGCTTAGCAGTGAGGCCTCTGTAAAACAAATTAATCGAAATAAAATCACTTTTAATTAGTCCGTGGACAGAGACGGTTGTCTTTTTTAAAAAAGAACCTCGTACACGTTAACCTGTAACTGGCGCCCGAATAGGGACACTGAAGAGCAATTGTATAAGTCCTACGTTAGGACAAAGTGAATCCCAGCTGCCTCCTAGGAGAATTTGGTACCCGGCGAAGACCATCGCGGATCAACTCGGCGACTTGCGGTATCAGAGCGCGAAGGATTCCGCTCTACAGGACCTACCTATCCAGGAAAACAACACGGCCAGGAGTCTAATCGTTGCCGCGACGGAATGATTATTCCGCTCCCTCTACCACTGTAAGTTAAAGAAAACCATTTTTTACATAACACAAAACGAAAACCCAACCAAAACGGAACTGCTTCCTGTTCGTTCCTAAAAAGATAACCCTTACTAATTAAGAGTGACTAGGCCGGACCACCAGGGTGGAACCGTAACCGAATCACTGCATATCACACAAGTGCGCGAGTGAACTAACATAAAGAACAAAAAATAATTAAAAGTGTTTAACATACTTTACTCTTCGAATCCAACCAAAACGGAACTGCTTCCTGTTCGTTCCTAAGAAGATAACCTCTACTAATTAAGAGTGACAAGGCCGGACCACCAGGGTGGAACCGTAACCGAATCACTGTATATCACACAAGTGCGCGAGTGAACTAACATAAACCAACAAAACGTTAACCGAGACATTATTAACAAAATACTAGACCAAAACGGACGACCTCATACGACGTATCCAATACCTATCCTTATCCCGAAACATGGCAAACCCTCAAAACCCAGAACCAGTGCCATTGCCACCAGCGCCGTCACCACCAGTGCCACGGCAGCGATATGCAATAGACACAAACATGAATTTTCATGATCGTGGTCGAATACCAGCGATTGTTTCAGACTTGCCAGAGTTTAATGGCAACCCGAGAAACCTTTCTCAGTGGATCCTCGATGTCGAGGATATGCTTGAATTATTTAATGATCTGCGCGAAACTTTTCACTACCAATTGATTTTGCGCACCATCCGACGAAAAATAAAAAACGAAGCAAACGATGTGCTAATCACCAATAATACTCCCCTTCAGTGGGAGAGCATGAAAGAAGTTCTGCGGTTATATTACGCAGACAAAAGGGATCTGATCACTTTAGATACTCAACTCAAAAGCATGAGTCGAGCAAGATCAGAATCTATAGAAACATACTATAGTCGCATTAGGGAAATGGTGACTCTGATTAGCTCAGCGATATCAATGGACGACGAGTGGAGAGGTCACGAGATAGCGCTAATCAAATTGTACAACAAATTGGCCCTAGACACTTTCATTAGAGGACTAGGAGAGCCACTTACTCATTTCTGCAAAAACTATAGACCACAAAGCCTTGCCCAAGCTTACCACTATTGTGTGGAATACCTTAACTTAGATGCAAGAAATGCACCATTCAAAGGAATGGAGAAACTTCCTATCCCTGCTCCCAGAGGAAACCTCCCAATGAACCATCCTCCACCAAACATACCACCACGACGACCAATTATGACTTTTCCGACCGCAACCGGATCTAAACCTCCTCCTGTTTTTAGACAGTTTTCTCAACCGAATTATCCGCAAAGAAATCCTGCTGTTCATCCTAATCCTCAACCAAGAAACGTTTTTGTCCCAAACCGGACCTTTTTCCCAAAGCAAAATAATCACGAACCAATGGAAGTCGACAATTCAATCAGAACAAGACATGTTAATTATGGCAATAGGCCCGATTTCAAAATGGCAAGACCAGCTTCAAGCTCAATGCAACATACTAACCCCGCTCCCAAACGATTCGCAAATCTTGCAGACATTTACCCAGACTCAGAAGAATACCAAACTTGGCTTGAAGAAACTTCAGAAATCAGTGAAGATTGCTTTAATGCTCAAGCCGAAAACGATGAAGAAACTAAAGAGGAAACCGCACCTGAAACTTCAGAAGAAGTTAATTTTTTAGAAGATTCGAAATGGGTCAGCGAATGGTTCGAATAGCGCCAAACGCTCTCCCATACATTAAAGTACCGACCAGCAAAGGTGAAATCAAATTTTTATTGGACACCGGAGCAAACATAAATTTAATATCCAAAAAATGGGCTTATAATTCAGGAGAACCAATTTTAAGCACCCTTACAGAAGCTGTAAGAGGAGTGACTGGCAGTAGTGTAGTTAACGAAAAAATTGTATTAAATCCTTTTCATCCATTGATTACAAAACAATTTAATTTTATTGTCCTTGATTTCCACCCTTATTTCGATGGTATTCTTGGCACCGAAATCATATTTGGCAAGCAATTCAATTTCATTAGCAATGCACCCATACTTCAGGTTTGTACCAATAAAGGAAATTTGTTCGAGATACCAATTCACTTCTATCATCCCCAAGCAAATCCTAGAAGTCAAGCTTTAAATTTAGAACAAAAAATCAGAACTTCTCATCTATCTACAAAAGAAAAAAGTGCACTGATGACAGAACTCGAAAAATTAGAAGAAGTATTTCATACACCTGACAATAAATTGTCATGCTCGACGCAAGTCGAATGTGACATCAGAACGGAAGACGATATTCCGGTATACCAAAAATCATACCCATACCCTTTCGCATATAAAGAAGAAGTAGAGAAGCAAATATCAAAATTACTAAATGACGGGATCATTAGACCATCACGATCACCATGGAACTCCCCAGTCTGGATAGTTCCCAAAAAAATGGATGCATCGGGTGAACAAAAATTCCGCCTCGTTATTGACTTTCGCAAATTAAACCAAAAAACAATTTCGGACAGATACCCAATGCCTGAAATTTCGAATATTCTTGATCAGCTAGGAGGTAACAGTTATTTCACAACTTTAGATTTAGCCTCCGGGTTTCACCAAATCAAATTAAACCCAAAAGACATAGAAAAAACAGCATTTTCAACCAATAACGGCAAATATGAATTTCTACGAATGCCATTTGGTTTGAGAAATGCTCCAGCCATTTTCCAGAGAGCGATGGACGACGTGCTTCGCGATCACATTGGAAAAATTTGTTATGTGTACATGGACGACGTTGTAGTTTTCGGAAAAACTCTAAACGAACACATGCAAAATTTAAAATTGGTCTTACAAACGCTAAACAAAGCAAATTTAAAAGTACAATTAGACAAATCCGAGTTTCTACGGAAGTCCGTCGAACTTCTTGGCTATATCATTGCTGAAGAAGGTATTCAACCCAATCCCAAAAAAATCGAAGTGATTAAAAAATGGCCAGAACCTGAGAATCTCAAACAACTGAGAGGATTTCTTGGTCTCCTTGGTTATTATCGAAGATTTGTAAAAGACTTCGCTAAAATAGCGAAACCTCTTACAAACCTTCTAAGGGGGGAAAGGAACCTAGATTCAAAGAAAAAAATAAAATTTAATGAAAACGAGACAGAATGTTTCCAAAAAATGAAAAAAGTAATTACAGGTAACGATATCCTAATATATCCAGATTTTAAGAAACCCTTTTTGATTACAACCGACGCTTCTAATTACGCCATAGGTGCAGTACTCAGCCAAGGTGAAATTGGAAAAGATAAGCCGATCCATTTCGCTTCCAGAACATTAAATAGAACCGAAGAAAACTTCTCAGCAACAGAGAAGGAAATGCTTGCAATTCATTGGGCTTTAAAAGTATTTAGAAATTATATCTACGGTCAAAAATTCAAAATTCTAACAGACCATCAGCCCTTAACTTTCTCATTATCCTCAAAAAATGTAAATGCAAAGCTTAAACGCTGGAAGTCTTACTTAGAAGAACACGATTATGAGATCGTGTACAAGCCAGGTAAAGCCAACGTCGTAGCAGATGCGCTGAGCCGAATTCAAATACACTCTCTTACTCCAACTCAACATTCTGGCGAAGATGATGACACTAATTACATTATTTCAACCGAAGCCCCATTGAACGCATTCAAATTACAAATTATAATCGAACAAACTAGCTTACATGCGGATACAACCACTACTTTTCCATTCCCTGGTTACACAAGAATAACTATTAAACGAACTAGATTCAGCGAAGAAATCCTGACAGCACTAATGAAAGAATTTTTCACCCCAAACAAATTAATTGGTTTATATACCTCCGAATCAATTCTTGGTCAAATTCAAGAAGTTTACAAAAAATTCTTCAGTAGATCTGGAATGCTTAAAGTACGGTTTACTCAAAAAATTCTTCAAGATATCACAGACCCGGAAGAACAACAAAAAATCATAGAGGATACTCACGAGAGAGCACACCGCGGAATAGACGAAAATAAACAACAAATTTTAAGAAAATTTTACTTTCCTAAAATAACCGATAAAGTACGTCAATTTGTGCGCGTTTGCGATCTCTGCAATCGATCGAAATATGATCGACAACCTCTAGTAATAAAATTGCAAGAAACACCCATTCCCAATTTCCCTTTTGAAATCCTACATATAGACATTTATCAAACTGATAATAACTATTTCCTCTCAAGTATCGACAAATTTTCCAAGTATGGTCGAATGATACCCATAAGGTCACGAAACGTCATTCATACCAGAAAAGCCTTCCACGATACGATAACCTCCAATATAATCCCTTCATCTGTCGTTACAGACAATGAAAAAGCCTTCCTATCCCCTGATATAAGAGGAATGATGCTAGATTTAAATATTAGAGTTTTCACAACACCAAGCAATAAATCAGAAGTTAATGGACCTGTAGAACGATTCCATTCCACAATTACAGAAATGTACCGAATTCAAAAAAATATTTCTCCTGACATGAATTGCAAAACCCTTATGTGTATAGTAGTAGAAAAATACAATAATACAATACATTCTTCCACTGGCAGAACGCCTAAAGAAATTCTTTTAGGAGTAAATAATAAAGATGTTACACCAGAGGAAATCCAAGCAGTTAGAACAAAGCAGTATGATGACATTTTAGTACAGTTGAAAAAAACTCAGGCAAAACAATTAAACCAACATAACAAAAAAAGATCAGAGATTCCAGAGCTTAGAACAGGACAACCAGTATTTGTAAAAGACAAAATTTTCAAGGCAAAGCACAAAAACATATTTAAAAAGCAAAATGTACAGGAGAATCGTAATACAACCTTCACAAATGAGCGAAATGCAAAAATTCACAAATCAAACATAAAAAACAACATTCGTAGGCAATAATGTACAAGCATCATATATCCTCATGATTAATCCAACTAATACATTGCTTCCTAATCTACTTCCAGCCTTTTTTCCTTCACCCCAATCCTTGCTTCCCTGGAAATCATAAGCCTGGACAAACACCCCATTGCCATAGTTCACAACGGAGCTGCAAAAATATTGACAGGGCATAACAAGATAGTACACAAAATAAATATAACTGCCCTTGAAGAAACGGTTCTTAGAATAGAAAAAATTATCCAACATCTAAATAATTCAAATTCCACACCTCTCATAAATCAAAAAATTCTACAGATACATTCAAATTTACATCAAATTACAAACAAGAATAGAAAGCAAATTAAACGTTGGGACGCTTTAAGCAGAGCTTGGAAATGGATATCTGGTTCCCCAGATGCAGACGATTTGAGAGCAATAGACAAATCGATTAATGAGCTAGTAGATAACAATAATGAACAGGCAACAATTAATGGCAAAATTCAAAAAAGAATCAGCAATATTACAGATTTTTTACAAGATTCACTTTCAGAAGATTTAAATCTTTTTACAAACATATCAATAGAACTAAATTCAATCCAAATTCTATTTCACCTAGACTTAATAAATAACGAAATCGAAGCCATACAAACATCTATTATCCTTTCAAAAATGAATATAGTTAATACAGACCTATTAGAAGTATCAGAGGTAGAATATATTCACAAATGCTTAGAAGAACAGGGAATTAAGAACCATCTCATCGAAGAAGCCCTAGAATTCGCATCCACCTCAATAGTCACCAATGGAACGTTCATCTTTTACATCATCGGCATCCCCAAATTCAGCGAAGCCAGCTTCGAATATCTTCACGTTGAACCAATAGTTAAATCCCACGAGAGAATTATACTACAGGGTTCACATTATCTTAAACACCAAACCAAGCTATATATCCAAACCGCCAAATGCCAAAAGTTAAACGATTGGACAATCTGCAAATCTTCAGCCATCAAAGATGTCTCAGAAGATCAATGCATAGCAAATCTGATAAACAGTCAGCCTAGCCAATGCTTATTTGAGCATTCCCTGCAACATGTACCAGTAATAGAAATGGGACCAACCACTCTGTTGTTTAACGATGTAAACAATACTCTCCAGAATACCTGTGGAGCCGCTAGTAAAAAGCTAGAAGGGTCATACATGGTAATTTATAAAAATTGCACAATTACATTCCAAAACTTCACGTTTACCAACATGGAAGTGAAAACAGTCGAACAACCGTTATTTGCATCTGCGATCAACGTAGACGTCACTAAAATTCAATTAATAAAATCAATAAACCCAGAGATGCTAGAGGATCTGCATCTAGGCAATACAAAAAAATTGGATCATCTTCAAACAAAGTTCTATCATACGTCATGGACACTTTGGGGAGGACTATCCCTGACATCTTCAGCAATCATATTATTGAGTGTTTACATTCTCATCAAATCCAGACAGAAAGCAACTTCAATTAACATTACAACGGAGAACCCAAGGAAACAATCAGATAAACCAGACCCAGTAGTATTCTTCTACAAACCGCCAACAATCGAAGATATTTGGAGAAATTGATATATTATTGAACCAGGAGGTTCAATACCCCAGGAAGGAGCAGTTACCACCGAACCCATGCCCAGACGCAAAAAATTATATTGCACGCGCAAACGGATGCGCGTGTTACCAGCCGAAGCCCTAAACAGGCGACACACAAAGTACTGACGCAGCAGACCCGTGGCAGCGATACGTAGGAGCAGCGTCAGCGTTTATAGGTTTGACCAGCTTAGCAGTGAGGCCTCTGTAAAACAAATTAATCGAAATAAAATCACTTTTAATTAGTCCGTGGACAGAGACGGTTGTCTTTTTTAAAAAAGAACCTCGTACACGTTAACCTGTAACTTGTATGTATGAGTGTGTGTACGTGTGTGTGTATGTGTGTGTGTGTGTGTATGTATGTGCGTATGTGTCAAATAATGTCACTCATTTTTCTCAGAGATGGCTGGACCGATTTGCCCAAACTTAGTCTCAAATGAAAGGTGCAACCTTCCCATCGGCTGCTATTGAATTTTGGATCGATCGGTATACTGGTTCCGGAATTACGGGTTTCAGAGTGCGGCCACACAGAAATTTCTCATATAAACTATAGGAAAAATTAAAAATAGAATTTTTATTTTTGATGTTAAATGTGTTCAAGGTGCATGAAACGTCGAGATTTGATGCAAACTCGAAAAAAAATTTGACGACGATTCACTTTTTTGGATTTTGGCACATTTTTGCCTTTCTCATATAGAAAGGTTATGCAATCACTCTGAAAAACGTCAACCTAATCCCGGAGGGCCAAAATTTTTTTTCGACTCTCATAAGGTTTCTGGATTTTAACAGGGGCGTAGTTGATTGTTTACGGAGAGGGGTTACACCCCCCCCCCCTCTACTGTTCACTTCCCTTCTTTAAAAATCTCCTTAAATCACCCCTCAGACCACCACCCCATCCAGCCCTCATACCCCTCCCTTTCAACCCCATCATCTTTAAACCACCACTATATCACAAAGCATACCAATTTAAGCTCGGGAGTCGTTCGTTCATGGGACTTTCGCCCTCCTCACATACCCACCCCCGCATGACAAAATGAGTTAGCAAGCAGATAACATTGATCTAATGCTGATTAGGCTAATGGAGTATTATATTTTTTTATTTCAAGTGTTTCACCGTCAACTCAAGTTCGTGGCTGGCATGCCATTGTGTATAAGTGCAAAGTGTACTAAGAATGTAATGGACATTTCCACAATTATGTTGAACATAAAAAGCCTCCGTGCCATAGTTTAGAGAAATGAGAAAGGCACAATTGCACCGCTAGGTGGATTAAAACAGGTTTTTTATTACTTACATCGATAAAGCTGATTTTCATGATTGCAACAATATTTTTTTCCAACTCAGGAAACGTGAAAATAATATTAAAATTTAAAATAAAGAAATATGTTGACAGTCTGGATTTGACACTATAGGAAGGGTTTGACATATCGAATTTCACGACAAATGATGCCCTGTCAGAAAAAAAATAAGGCATGTTTTCTCGGTTTTTCCACAGGGTTATTTTTATTTGACATAAACACCATACATTGCATATAGTTTTTTTTTCATTTTGGGTGTTGTCCTGATAGGCCAGATGTAAACAACCGCTGTTTTCCTATGTATGGTTGCCAAGTTTACATTAGATTTATTTTAAAAAACAAAAAAATCGTTTTTACGTATTACAACGAAATTTTTTTTGAAATCGCGTTATATTATGTATATTGGACCTAAAATTTATCGAATGGAACGGAAAACTATATATAGCTTAATGACCCAATTTAGGCTGCAGATTTTTTCGATGACGCAGATATTTGCAGATTTTTTAGTTTGGTTGCAGATATTTACAGATTTTTGAATATAAAGGCTTTTGGTTACACTAGCTTTCGTGACATTTTTTTTCTTCCCAGACTTTTAAAATTATTATTGTTGGCATTTGAAAAAATACCTGGCATCTCTGGGATTAAAGTAAAGCCCAAAGAAAAACAATGAATAAAATTGTATTTTTATGCTTCGATATGCCGCATATCGCATACCAGGCATACCAGGCATATTTTTCAAATGTCTTCACATTTCATGAAAAAATGTATTCATTTGTCTTCACCGACCAAGATTCTGAATCGGTTTCAGCTTTTGAGCCAGAAATCTGCTAGAAATCGGTCAGACAACAGAAACAAATTTATCTTCAAAATGAAAAACCCGTCTTCACAGCCTTTCAAATGTCTTCAAAATGAAGACATGTCTTCACATCTGGCATCGCTGGTATGCCGTATTGGACTGTTGAAGTAAACAAATGGATAAATCAGAACAGATGAGAATTTCTTCCATAATTATAGACTTAAAAGTGTGAGGTATGAATTGAAATATGTATTCGAATTAATCATTTTATTTTTAGGTTATTGTGATATGTTTCGATCCGTACCAGTACCATTGCCGTTTTGTAGCTCGTTGTTAGCTATTCATGTTATGTAATGTGTGGATTGAAGAATCTAGTTGTTCGCTGGGTGTTAACTGGTCACTCGTTAAGATTTATCCGTAGTATTAATTAGAAAATTGGTATCTTGATGTAGGTAAGTTAATTTGACTTAAGTCTGAACTGAACGCTAACGGCTGCAGATTGTTTTTAGCAGCTAAAGGTCGAAACTGATCCAGCTTGTTAAAGATGATAAGAAATATTTGATCCAGTTGGATCTCCATTTGCTCTGTCATTCGGAATTTGATTCGGAATCCTGATGGAACCAGTATGGATTTCAGCTCAAATGCAACAACCGATTCTAAAACCGATTGAGTCGGAATCGGTTGTTGCATTTGAGATGGAAACCATACTGACTCCATTCAGAAATCCGAACCGGTTCCGGAATAAGTTTAACTGAGTAGGAATTGAAAATACTTTGTTCGTGTCATCTCATAGACGTTGCTGGATGAGTCATCTGACTGTTAAAATACTCCGTAATATTCTATATAATGAATCTAGTTTCCTGTGTTAGAGAAAGTTCCAAACCGTGAGTTGTAAGCATTTCAAATTAGGTATCTAATATGACATTAAAGGTTTTCATCCAGTTTCGATTGTCTGCCTGTCCATTTGAACTTCTTACAGTAACGTGTACAATCTGCTTCAGCTACAGCTCAATGATAGGGTAAACTTATAACGCAAGGTTCTTTTTTTAAGTTTCTTTGGAACGTAGTATATGTCGACACCAAGTTACATAATGCTAGTGTGTCGAGTAGTTCACAAAATAGTATATCAGACTTCACAAAGTGTGTGAATGTTTTAACGATTCGCTCGGAAATTTGTGAGGCTATACTGCCTATGAATGCTTATAAGTACTATAATGAAGAAATAGCCGAGAAAAACGCTGTTGAAGCTTCACCGCTTTACTGAGTATTATAGATGGGACTAACAAGGTTAGATGATTTTCATGATATTTTCTAATGAATAGTTTGGCTGTTACTTTGGAGTGTAAGATGGGTAAACGGACGATATTTTATGTAAGCTGAAACTCCAAAAAGCAATGTCTCGATACAATACCTGTTTTACATTTCTAACAAAAGAAATATATAGGATTCGCTCAATTTTTTAATTTCAACTGACTTCGCTACCGATTTTACTACGCTGAAGGACCAGTAAAATTGTCCTCTTGACACATGGAATGGCTGATTTCTACCGGATAAGAGCTGCAACTCAATCTTTGATCATTTTCATTTACATAGGGCAAGTCTAAATTATTGAAAAGTATGTAAAACGTTATGCTCACAAACTGCACAATTCACATATTTTTATAAGAAATAGCATCAGCCACACAAAACTTTTGGAGTTTAAATAAGATTCCCATTTAATAATTGGTGCCATTTATAAATTCAACGATGTGGATATGAAAATAACTGAACTAAAATAACTTATTTTCACGACACGAGAAGTCGTACCTGGTTTCAAAAAAACTGCAAAAAAGACTCAATAATTCTTTAACAAAAGCACTGTTTTTGAGCGACTTAGTGGAATGTTATATTAAACACTTTTACCGTTGTCTTCCGTTTTAATTCCACTATGATGTACTCAATAATTCACCATTGTAAATAGCGTACACAATTATTTTCATATATCAAACTACTAAATAACATCACACCGCTTCGACTGCGAGCAGAATTTTGACATAATCGAACTTAGGTAATTATCTGCTGGTTTTAGCTTTGGTTTTAGTTGAAAGCTAATTTGAATTAGTTGTTTTTTGTGTGCTGGATTTTTGCAGTCATTTTAATCTGGTCTAAAATAAAAGAATACTTTATATTTCTGATTCCAACCACATGCATAGTTGAAAAATCAAATTTAGTTTTTTGGTTTTGTTTAGCTGGATTGTGTCTTTCACTCAGCTAAAACCTTCTCTTAAAAACAAAACATTTTTTTAGGAAAATATGACTTGTTTATTAACTAGCACATTAGTTGTTTTTACGAGTTTCTTTTTAAATTCAACTAATTTGAAATCAGAAATTGAATTTAGCTCTAGAGCTGATTTCTTGCTTTCCGTGTGGGAATGTAAAGTTTATTATGTATTCTTAAAGGTTCAAGTAGGGCTTCAAAATACTTTAGGTACTTATTTATCGAATTTGTTTTTTTTTTGTTTTATTTTGTGGCATTATGGCATTGTGATTGCTTCCTTTTGTATCTATCATATTTAACTTCTCTATATGCTCCTTTTTTATTCCTGACCATTTAGATTTTTTGCTGATATTACTCTACAATTCTTCTAAGACTTACCTTTTGTTCTATGCTTTGTACAACTCCACACAGTAAAACCAGTTCTCATGCATCATCATTCGCTATTTCATTCTCTCTTCATATATGTAGGAATCTTAATTAAGTCTCTTCTCTATTCACAGATTCGCAGATATACATTCTCGCCCATTCCGCAACGCTCCCTCTCCCTCGCTCCCACACATCATTCGAATGTCCTGATACTAGAATACTTAACATCTAAATATTTCCATTGACTGATTATTGGAATAAACTGTTTTCAGGGACTCACCAACATGACTATTTTACCGCAACCTCGTGCACACGGTTGTGGCAGGGTTTTGTTTTCTGTTAAGAGAATTCATATCGATCACCGATATGCCGTCGGAAAGGTTTTTCAAATGCCTATCTTTCCGTCAAAGAAAGTCCATTGAAGCAGTTTGTAACGAAAAAGGGTTGAGAAATTCTTTGAACTTCGTTGAGAGACTTTCCATCACTTAAGTACTTTTTGATGTACTGAATGCGGAAACAATAATTTTTTGTCAATTTTGACCATTTTTCTTTGTACTAGCATTCAATTTTTAGAATACTCTTCTCTTAGGTCTAAAATAAAAAAAATGTACCATGCAGTACAAGTATATACGAATTAAACCACAAAAATACCGCGTTTTGCTTTGAACTAAGCTAACTGAAATCGGAAGAGCATGATTCGTTGACTACTTAATTCGACCATGTATTACAATCGGCCTAACATTCCCCGATGGCAATCTACGACAAGTAGCAATCCAAACTCTGCTTTATTTACAATTCAAACAATAATGTTTTTTTAAAATTCTGCACACTAACTTTTAGACCACGGAGCACACAGTGGTAGGCAGTTACATTGTTCCGATCAATATTTATGTTAACTTCTGGTGTGTTGCTCACACAGAACGTTGCTAATGTGATGAAACTAAATTCAGTCGATTTTCATCTCAGAAAAAGCCGGAGTATCTCAACTGGCTGTTCGGCCATCCATGGAAGCTGTCCGTAAATGCCAGCTTCTTTCCCCGAACAGCCTAGGTCAGCCGTGTAGTGTTTGTAGTGGTTATTTCAACCGGCTAAGAATTACACTACGGACTCCCTGTTCCTGTGGTAAAAACCCACCAAACAGGGAACCCCAATTCCATAATGTCATGCGTCCCGTGGTATGGGTAAAATTGGCGAACGGAGCCTGAGAAGAGCTGGGCGAACTCTCCAGTATGACGCTGCGGAACGTTCACTCTACGCATCGAAGTTTTTTCGCCGATGGGTTTGCTGATACTCTCGGCTGATGGTAGTTCGGTGAAGTTTTGCTAGGTTTCGATTATCAAATTTCGATGTGTACAGACGAACCTGCCCAGGGGCCGTGTGGTATCCGGCTTAAAATTGAGCCACTGGGTTCCTGCTCCCATGTCGTAGGAGGCGACTGAAAGTAGGAGTCCCTAAGTCAAGGTGTGGTTCCGTGCCGAGGACTTAATGACTTAATATGCCAGTCGCGCACGGAGCATTTTGGGTTTTGCCCTTACTGTGTTATGCGAATCAGTGGACCATTATTTTTTCGCGAATCGTATGAATCAAATGATCGTGTCCCATTTAAACCTGATATGGCTCGCTATATGTGTTAACAACCCAACTCGCTTGGTGTCCTCTAGTTGTTGTGAAATTTATGTTGGAAATGAAATGTACAGTACTCTAATCAACAATGGTTACAATAGTATAAATGTACAGCAACTATGAATTTTGATGTCACCTTCAATGTGGTGACATATGGATTGAATAGAACAATGGCGGAGGAATGGGTGGACGCGTCACTTACCGGCCTGGTGTTTTCATTTTTATGGAGGAATTGTGAAGTTTAAAGACTGGAAAAGTGATAGTGGTGCTATGCAAGTGATTACTTATTATGAAAATGGTGAAGTTAAGTGAAGATTCTGTTGTGCAGTTGAATTGCGACGAATTCTATCTGCAGAAAAGTATGCAGATCTACCATGTTTCCGTCTCCCTGTCCGTGTGTTGGTGAGCTTCAGAGCTCATGAGAGAGTTTCATTTGTTTGGTTTTAGTGTGAAGTGAGAGGAGTGGGATTTTTACGTGACAGGCAATGGAGCAAAGAAAGAGCTGGCAGTGTGTCACCCGTTCATTGGTCAGAAGAATGACATGACTAACTACAATGTTGTAAAGTCAATTTACTGTAAGTATGTTCCATGTTGTTTATTCATAGAATCTTGGAGATAATCGGCTGATGTCTACAGAAGATATTGTGGCGTCGATGTATTTTTAAGCAAATTTACTTCAACTCGTCAGGTGATGATGAGTATGTACATAGCGCGAATGGTTGAGAAAACGAAATGAGTATTGGTTAGCTCTTGTCGGTCTTACAGTGATGTTAGTGCACGGTGCTTTATTTAGGCACATTTTTCTGTCAGAGCAAATGAGATGGAAATAGAAGATACGTAGATTCTGCTTATTTTGGTTTCCCAGTATTAAGATTCTGACGTTTAAAATAGGCACACTGAAATCTCACATTTTTATACTACCGCCCTCCCCTCAGGCCCAAAAGCGGTTTGTTTGCCTCCCAATTCGCCGTGCAAAAGTTTTGTTTTCCTCCCAATTTAAACGTCAAACCAGCACAATACCAACCCAGCTGGATAAGTCTATACATACGTGGACGAGAAGGATGGGTCGATTCTAATAAGAATGCTCACAGTTGGGATATGAAGTGTTGGCAGCAGCCAGCAGCATAGTGGTAATAATTTTAATTCAGGTTCCCTTATGAGGACGATATAAGGGGTAGTAGATTTGTTGATCGGTGTGTTGGTGAAGTAGGAGAGTTTGGTGATTCAATTGAGTTCTTGTCGCTCGGTCTCACAAACACTTATGCAGTTTCCTGGTTGAAAACAATCCCACTTGATTTTACCGTCTTTGTTTATTGTTTTCCACCAGCTAGAGACGTAGTGTTTGTGTCATGTGACGTGTACGTACATGAGCGGAGAAAAGTCTATGCGTGAACCTATTTGAAAGTTAAGCGGCCGTTGTGCGTCTAACATTTTGTCGATATTCGAAAAAATTAACAAGGGTATTTAACTTTTAATGAAAAAAAGTTGGATTGACGATGTGAATTCAAGTGAAATTGATGGGAGATCCATCAATTCATCAAGCCGTCAATATAAAGAAAGCTTTATGGAATCAATATTTTCATGCGACCCTCAGGCTGTTAGTGTGTGTATGTGATGATGGGTAGGTTTATTATTGTCAGTATTTCTGCTCGTTTATGGCTTGCTTCAGACTGAATATTACTAGCAACTAATTAAGTGTATTCGCACGAGGCGTTTGTCATGACTGAACAGAAACGGCAGGTGTGAAGCGATTAAGGACGTGCTGAACAGAGTCACAAGGTGGCAGCTAAAATGGCTGCCGTCGTTTCTGCTTCTTCTTTATATTTCATCGTCAAAATCAAAACATTGCATTGGCGCGCAAGACAAAATCGTTTGTAAGTTAAATGTCTTACCTCAGACTGCTTAGAAATTGTATCACTGTATGTGAGCATGTTAGCACATGCAGATGAATAAATTCTCTTCACGGAATTTTGATTCGTTTGGGGAATTTGTACTTTTTTATTTTTCAAAACAAATGAAACACGTGGTTACAGAAATCAGTCAGCTGATTGCTGAACGATACGCTTGTGTGCGTGCCATCTCCTATCGGTATAGTACGTTCTAGCCGCACACAGATGCTGAACGTAACCCGAACTTATCCGAGCTTAACCGAACCTTTGTTGTGATTTTCGCATCGCTTCACCTTAATGATATAAATGTATTACAATACTAGTGATGTAGGAACTCGTTTCAATTAACATAATCAAATATTTTAGTTTTCTTTCAAATGATGTTGATTGATTGATTTTTTATTTCTATATTTTCTTTTTTAAATATTTCAATGGAAGTTTTATGCGTGATTGCAATACAACTGCACAAAATCGTGTTTCGAAGTTAGTTTTCATATTTTTCGATAAATATTTTAGTTTTTGTATTGTCTATCTCGAGATAATCCAGCATTTCGCCAAGTTATTGATATAGGGAAACATTGGAGTGAGACCGAAACAAAAACAAACATCTAAACGTTTTCTCACTATATGCTGTCGCTTGTACACAAACTTCTAATTTTTTATATATCCATATCATAATATAACTTATTTTATTGTAATATACAGTAATGTTTCGATTATATGAAATTTACCAACGGAAACTTCGCTTCGCGTACGCTAATTTTGCTTTGGTCTAGCAAACTCGTGACTCGTGATTCGCGACGTTTGTGCATAATCTACTGATAACCCTTTTTTAATAACATTGAGATCGCCAGAGAAATTTACCCGCTACCAAAGAATACACCCCGCGTCAGGTAAAAGTGATTGTAAACGCTTTGCTGCGATCTCTTCGAGTATAGTATTTTGATTAGATCCCCAGCCTGTTTTCCACATCGACGGTGGAGTGGAGTGGAAATTCACTTGACTTCACTTGCTCGGAAAGATGTGCAACTCGACAAGGTTAAAATGCAGCTTCAGTGCAACTTTTAGCTCGTTCACAGTCCTGATATCATCCTGGTCTATACACATAATCACTGTCTACGGGCTTAAGGCTTTAACTTCTGCCCTTTCACCCAGTGATGTGGTAACAATCTCTTGTATAGCTGAGCTGTTAATCGTGGGGTCCTCCTTCAACTCGAGTATATGTATGTAATTGTGTATATATATTATTGGACAATGCGTATATGTATGTAGGTATTTGTATATGTATGTGTGTATGAATGCATGTGTATATTTTTTATGTATACATGTGTGTATCTATGTCTGTATATATGTATATGTGTGTATATGTACATATAAATGTTAAAAAAATGGTTGCGTTATACACGGGATTGTTTTGTAGTGCACACATATAATCTATTAATGTGAAAAACTGATACTTCTGGACAGAAGTCATATCTTCCTCTAATTACAGCTCCTTGGAGATCTCCAATGGAACAACTTACACAAGTCCAACAGGTAGTGACACCAGACTAAAAGAAACGAAAGCGCTGAGGAAAATACGGAGTCTATCGGTTCTTTTTTATTATTTCCCCTTTTCTTTCTTAAATAAGCAGGAATTCAAGAAATATGGATGAGAGTCAAAGGAGACATAAATGGGAGGTAGGAATGAAGGTAGAAAACTGCAAAAATGGTAAGTTTTCTAGTACACATGTGTTATGTTATATATATACAAATTGAACCAATATACTAAATACGCGTCGATTTCCTGCTTAAATGGAATCGAAAGTTTTACTGTAGTGTTATAATCCAATTGATACAAACATTACAGTAAGGCGGGGCTAGTTGATGGAACGATGACCTCGGTACATGTCTGGCACTGTACACGAAATGGGTCATCGGAAAGTCAATTGAGCTAACACCTTCCTAAATCCGTGAACCAAGTTATTTGCATGAATGTTTAAATACATGCAAACATCTTTTTTCTGTAAATCACTACCAGCTAGTGGGAGATAGGAAGGTTAACACACACACACACACACACACCTTCAATGTGGTGACATATCGTAATCCTGAATCTACAAACTGGTAGCTCTTTTTGGAAAACTTGGCGACTAAACTTCATGGAATTTTCCAAAAATTAGTCAACTAGAAGACTTAGATGACGTCGAAATAATCTTAAGAGAGTACGGGGTGATAGGTCATGTAGTCTTACCCTTATGGTTAGTTTCTATGTACACGGGAATCTTAATTCCAACGTTGTCACTTTCAACCACGTGCTTTAAGTTGTTTTATAAGACGCAGCGTTCGGCTTGGACTAACTTGTTGAATGATATCCATATTGCATTTCGGAGATGATGATAGGCGGTTTCCTTAAGCCTTATTTCCATTTTTATCTTCAGACGGCTCACATCACCAAAACTCGATCTTATTGAACAAAATTTGAAGTTAACGACCGCTGTGCTGGGTCGGAGCAGAGCTTTTTTGTCATCTTTTCTCATGATGCAAGAATAGATATGCAATCTTAATTCCCAAAAGGGAAAATTGGATTAAACTAATTTGCGCATTAATTCTATTCTATTCTAACCTTTACAAGCCTACATTTGAAAGCATCTTGGAAACCACTGCATTTATCCTTTAGTGTTTTTCTTGTCATAATCAATATTTGGAGTATAGCATAATATGTCGCAAATATTAAACCGGCCAGGCCTACTGTGCAGAGTTTGGTTTAAAGATATTTCAATATTATACGGCAATTGAATTATTCATTTAATGAACAAATCAACCAACGAATCGTTTTGAAACTTGAATGAGGAAGAAACGAGGACAACCGTACCGACTGTTTTAGTTTATTGGGGGTTACGATAAAACGTTGGAAGTGGCTTTGCTAAGAAGGTTAGTGTCACTTCTTTGGTCCTTTGGAATGGGACAGATGTATTTACACCTTGCCCTGGCTCATTAAGCCTAGGTTAAAGTGCCTGTACTCGCTCTTAAACCAATTTGCGCATTAAGGGCACAATACCTAACTTAAATTAAGTATTGATTTTTTGTGTTTCGAATTCATCTCGTCAGTAAATAGCACTATCTGGGTGTCAAGTTAGACGATATATCTGAACACGACATATGTGAACGTCAAAAGCAACTGATTTGCCCCGAGAGATGTCCAATACCCAATACTAAATTTTAGAATAAATAAAATGTTTCCTGTCTTCGCAAGATAATCCGCACTAGATCGAGAGGTTGCTAGTTACAGTTTACTTGGTTCGATACTCGGTTTACCTCAGGCAGAGTTAGAAAATAGACTGCAAAAAATACAGTAAATTCATAAATATCGCCTAAATTGACACGGTTGGGATTATACGAAGAAGGATTGGTGTTTTGTGACAAATAGTCAAAGCACATGGACATGAGTCGGATTTGAGAAATAAGCCTAACAAGCTATTCGAATATTCAGCGTTTGGAATATCTCATTTTTTCAATGGTGCTATTTCGGTTGCGCAATCGTCGGCCAGTTTTCCAAACTGTGCTTATCAATATTTCCCTCGATAACCCGTCGACAAACCGGCGCCAATAACCGCGTTGTTTGTCGATGTACTTGTTTATGTTAGCAAAAAGATCTCACCGTTTCCACGGTGGTCCATTTAGAATACTAAAGTCAAGCAATTTGATTGATTGCATCCATTAGAAGACCCATTTTAAAACATACAGCAGCGAGATTTTCAATCAAAACGCTGTGCCTCACACCTTTATTGGAAGACAAAGCGTGCCTCAACTATTCCCAGCAGGCCATTCTAGTGCAGCGACCTAGCCTGCTTTGTTCAGCAGGATTTGTTTTCTTTCCAAAAATCAACATTTATCAATCCATTATCCCAGGACGATGCCAGAGCAACTGACAGCGCGTAATGCACGGCTATGGTATTCAAATTCCACCCACCGGCCCTGCAATCACCGTCCAGAGTGGCAAATCAGTATCGAATTTCATCCATGATGCAGGCGACCGATCGGTTTGGCAGCTTATTGATAATGATTCCATCCGTGGCCCGATTACTGGTTGATTGACTGACACTGGCTGACTGACTTCCGTTCGGGGCTGACAGCCGGAACTGTCTTATGTAATCTGAAGTTACGTGAACGCATATTAATTGTCCACCGCGTGATAAAAGCTTTTTAATTTTGATTAATTATTATTTCCCAATAATCACACTTCCGTTGAAGCCTACCCACCGATTGCACTGTTTGACATATGAAACATGACTGCTTTGCTCGCGAAAATTCGCTCATTCGTAAACGAGGGGTCAATCTGCGGTTCGGTAACAATTAGCTATATCTCAATGACATATAGAGCCGATTGATGCGGTTGTTGCTAAGCCCGGGGGGGAGAGATAA
Source organism: Topomyia yanbarensis (assembly GCF_030247195.1). NCBI lineage: Eukaryota > Metazoa > Arthropoda > Insecta > Diptera > Culicidae > Topomyia > Topomyia yanbarensis. The sequence continues at coordinate 28,819,528 of NC_080671.1, read as the reverse complement.
AACAAATTTATGCAAGCTGATGTTATATTCTGTGAAAGGAGTCCCAGTAGTAGTACTTCAGACAAAAACGTTGAATGATTTTTTTTTACTTTTTATTATCAATGTTTGTTTTGGTGTACTGAAGTCATGACGTCCTGTGATTTGCATCCAAAAATCTCCCATATCAGTAGTGAAAGCATCAATTATTAGCTTCCGATAAACTGCCGTTCCCAGTTCCCGAAAACCCTACAGTTGTTTTGATCGACAGCAACAGAAATTTTAACTGACTCCTCATTCGAAAAAACGCTCTAATTTACGCTAGCACATTGTCGAAATCAATATACATCACTTACCGACGACCCTAGCCAACCCCCCCAACAACCAGCCAACCAACAACCCACCGAACCGGGGCCCAAAACAATACGGCCAATATGTAGTGGGAAGAGGATATCAACAGAAAAGCCACGGACGGCGCGGTGTGAGTGAGAACTTCCCTTTGGCAGGTAGCTATCAGCATCAGCGGCAGTAACAGCCAGCAGCCTCAGTAGGTCATGGAAATGTCACTTTTCCGCGGCTGTCAGTGGAAACCCGAAACCATACTGATGAAGCAAGCGCTGTGGCCGGTGCAGTGCGGTGCGGTGAGGGGTGACGGGATGACGCAGTACGACAGTGAAATGGGAAGAATGGGGGTGGTGGGGAGGAGATCAAATTGAATCCAGACCCCGCTGGTTGTGGGTGGGTTTGAATGGGTGGAAACCCTTTTGCCCAGAAAGCCGGGGAATGGATTCGACGTTGCTCAATTTTCTCCATAGAGGTTGCTTTTTTATACTTACTCGTTCGATTTTTGGTTCTATGATTGCCATTGTTGTTTGATTCATGTCAAATGCGTGCACGTGTGTACGGTCTTTGTGTGTGTATGTGGATCCGCTGGATGGACTGGAAAAGCGGAAGGGAATGCAATCGATCACAAGCTGAGCGCTTTGTTTTCCCATGTCAAATTATTAAATAGAAAGCTCCGGTACAATCAAATTTATTCAATGCAATTTGGTTGTTAAATATTATTGGAAGTCATTGGAAATTGGACTGGTACTATGGCGATGTTCCCAGCGTGCGCACCTCATTTGGTTCTCTCGGTTTTTTGGAGGATGAGGTTTTTGCCTGCACTTGACAAGCTCGTTTGATGTGTGACAGACTGGTTTCTGGTTCACAAGGACAGTGAAGGGAGTAATTTAACAGGGCCTCAGCAGCTATTATGGGCTTTTGTTAGCTATTTGATTGGGTTGTTGAATTTGCCATCACAGCATGCCATTCTAAATTTAGTGATTGAAAGCTGACAGAATTTATTCATGGGTAGAATGGGATGGAAGGGAGCACACAACAAGCAAGAGTCGATGAATTAGTTTGGAACAAAAACCAGTCTGGTTAAAAGCCCGGTAAATGTGTTTGATAGCCATCAGCCGTGGAGGTAGCTTTTTTGTTGACCACCGGAAAGTAAATTGATATTGAATGGTAGAAAATATTTTGTTTTGTAGAGAAAATGATTTAATATGTTGCAGCTAGAGTGAACTTAATTATTTTACCACGCGTTTAAATTAAAAATGGAGGCAACATCAAAGAACTCGTCTATTTCTAGTACATGGGAAACATCGAATATTACTGTTTTACTGCTATTGAATTCAAATTTCAGAATGCATTCAATGCACAGCTGGACCCTTAAATGAAAATGAGTACAAAAAGATAATATAATATCAGGGACATCACCGCAATTATGTAGGACTCCAATTAAGGCTGCAAATTGAAATACAAAGTGGCTGAAAAATTTATCTTTTTTTCTAGTGATACTGAGAAGAGCTAATCGCTGAATTTTTCATGTTTATTCAAATTTTATTTTTGCTCAGGTTTTGTATTAGATCTACTAACCGTTTTACTTTGTAACTCCGGAAAAATATTATTCCTGACTGATTGGTTACATTAATAAGCTTGTAACTGATCATTCTCCTGAAAGAAACAGTATTTTTCTTTCACTAATGCAGAAGGGTTGAAAAGAACGGCTTGATTCCTTAACAACAATTAAAATTGAGTTTGAAACTTTTGACTTACACCAAAATTGTGGCACGGTACGTTTGGTAGAAGAAGTGTATTCGAAAAAACGGCATATATAAAACTTCAACATGTGATAAAATGGACTTTTCTCTTTCATTTGTACCTAAAAAAATTATCGATAGGCTCCACAATATTTGGGTTTTACGACAAAACTGTTTCACATTTGTGCCATTATGTATTACTGTAGACATTCAAATATTACTAAAAATAAGAATCTGAAGGAAATTTTTTTTCGATCAAAAATTACCCGAAAAAGTTATTAAAATTTTACCAAAGTTGTTAGAGTCGGCTTACTGGTTAAAGAAACATTTTCATTTGTGAAAAATGGTTTGCTTTAATTGAACGGTGTGTTCAGAGGAAACTGACAGTTGACAAAGTCCCACTTTTAGCATAGCTCAGCATAGCTAGGATTCGTCGCGGTGCGGATTTGGGTGGTAAATGGATTGTCCGCACCGCAACCGCAAAAAAATAATAAAACCGCACCGCTTACCGCAACCGCACTTTATTTACCGCACCGCACCGCGCGGTAATGCGGTAATTTTTTTTAATATTTTTAAAAATAGTGTTGAAAAATTGTTCATTTGTGGAACCATATATAATGAAATGTTATTCTTATTCACGCGAAATTTAACTTTAAGAGACTCCTCAGAATGTAATGTTTATGAAAAAAACAACTTTTGCATTTTCTATTAATAAAATTCCGTTCATTTTAAGGTAAACATTATACATTCAAAAACGTTCTACTGCAGTAATAGCAATTTTTTTTATAATATTTTCTATTTGATTATATTGTTTTGTTTGCATTACATTTCTAATTTAGTATATTGGGTGTTCAGCCACAAGTGGTGACTTTTAATCCCTATTATTTACATGATTCAGTTAGTTATTATTAAGTTATAATATGCTTTCGCAGTTAAGTTTTTTCAGTAGGATGTTTTAAACCTGCTTGTCTTCTGAATAAGTAGTTAAACAAATCTTATAAATTAACTTATAAACTATAGAGAGAGCTAATCGTTGCAATTGGAGATTGCAACGATTTTTGTCGGAAGTTGCTTATAATACTGTTCGTCATAATTTCTAATGTTTCTATGTTTGCGAGTCTGTGCAACTCATTTGTGCTAAACCAGGGAGGACGCTTCAAAATCATTTTCAGTATTTTATTCTGAATCCTTTGAATCGTTTTCTTCCTAGTAGCATAACAACTTGCCCAGATTGGCACTGCATATAGCATTGCCGGTTTGTTCTTTAGGCAGAGCCTAGAATTCCTGTTTATAAGAGGGTATAAACATTTTATATATTTGTTGCATTTTGTTTGGATTCCTTCAATGTGATCCTTAAAAGTTGTTACAATTCACTTTTTACTACACGAGGTGGCCGTACCACCTTAGTCACCGGCTAGGGTCATTTTCTTATTGTCTCCAGAGGAAATTTACACGTGGGAGAACTTTCAACCCTTCAAATACCAAAGGTCACTGAGCGGAAGTCGAACTGAGCGGAAACAAGCAAATGGACTCACTTAACAAAAAAATAGACGACACAGCTAAATTACACTTAAAGACCAGACATTTTTATTTAATTTTAATTTAGTTTCACTTTTTGTTGGGGTAGGGAATAATTTTAAAACAAAAAGGGATAATTTTACTTGCGCATTTTATTTTGCTGACATCTTCCTTGTTGGGCACCGCGTGGTGCTTCGTTGCGGCCGTGTAACTCGTTGGTCGACATGCAGCAATCCAGGGGAGGTGCGGGGCGATCAACGGCGGGCCTGCCGGAGAGGGTGCAGTCAGTGCCTGGCGATGACGATGATGATGAGGGGTCTTCGTTAGCAGCAATTCGGCCGTTTTTTTTATACGAAGGCCGGCTTTACACAAAGCGACCCGGGGAGTGACACTACGCGCACTGTTTGTATAGGAGTTCAACAAAGTCGAGCGAGTTGTTTCTTCACAACGGTTAACTACCAAACCCTTTAGGTACTAGGGTTGTAATGGCGTACACAATAGCGTATAACTTGCCCGCTTAGGGCTTTTCTTCACGGACCGGTCTTCCACACAATACTGGCTACCGAACGAAACTCGCGGGCACGTTTGACGTGTGACCGCTTGTGCTGGTACTTACTCCACCGGGTTCAATTAACTATCAGAGACCGGATCTTGCTATTCTGGACCCTTTTATCCTCTCCTTGTCCGGTTTCCAAACAGTTTCCCTCCGGGCCCTGCCTCCGATCACCCGCATCAAACCGCCCCGCATTCGATGACGATGACATTATCATGATGACAGTATGATGATGACGGCAGACGTTATGATGATGACAACAGACGTTTACATTTATCGTTTAGGGTTGGCGTCGTAATATAATTTTTTTGAATTCAAATTTTTATAGCGAATGACAAATATTTTAATACATGTAACTTGTTTCCCAGTTTTACATAATATTTTAATAGAATAACAAGAGATAGTATGATATAATAATTAAGTATAATATAAATTGAGATTGTATATACAAAATGAGTAATTCAATAAATATAATAAATAGTAATGAACGAATAAATAACAAATAGATAAATAAATAAATAAATAAATAAATAAATAAATAACAAAATCTAACTTTGACACCAACCAGGACTACTAAGCAAAACTTAAACGAAACTCAAACATGAAAACATGGAGTGATAACCGACGTGACGTTTATGTTTTACTTAGACATTTACTAACAATATTTTTACCGGTGTACACAAAGAACAGGCCTCGTCAAACACGTAACGGGGACCGTGCGCTGTTATTTATGTACACGCAAAACAAAAAATGACAATAAATATGGTAATGTAATTTTAGCTGACTCAGTGACCAAGGGTAGGATTGTGACCGTCCTAGTAAAAGGTCACAATTTTCCCGGAGCCGGGTGAAAAAAAAACAAAGTGTTTTTTTTTTCGCGTTGATCTGTGGTTATCACGTGCAATGTAGCTCTCTGCCTGTCCTCGTTCAGTACTATTATAGTGCAATGATTTGTCCATAGGCCAGAGGAGCTCTTTTCCACTATAATACGTGAATTCGTACAGGTGAGATTGGCCACCGTAATAAGTTCATGTGTATGTCAAAATCAGGTACGACGTTGTCCATCCACCAGCCTTCCAAGTTGACAACGAGAGTTTTGCTGTCGAGATTGCTTATTGTGCGTCAGAATAAGAATCGCCATATTGCTAATGTTGAGCAGAAATACTGACCGGAACCAATACAGTCAAACCACTTTGTTTGACACCAAAACACTGTAGCTAATAGAAACAGATTTAACTATCTTTCTCCACTCATTTCTGTCTCAAGTTTGCTTTAGCTTGGACCAAAACGTATGTTTTCAATATATCATTCATTACATTCATCCTAATTTCTCATGCACCCTCGACACATACAAAATCATTCACTCTCTCAATCACTCCTGAATTTACTATTCTAAATGGATTATGCTAGGGGCCCCTAATACTAAATTGTATTCTTTGCAACTCTCATCAAGAGTCAAAGATACTTTTATGAAATGTGAATGGTCAACTCATGGCAAATTTCTAAAACTCTCTCGATTGATGAGAGAAAACATGAAATTGCACAGAATTAACTCATTCACCCTAGAAGTGTACATCGACAACATAAAACTGGCTGCATACGCTCCTTCGATTCGGTTGCTTTAGTCGATGAATTGCAACCCTGATACATTCTGACTCTTCCGATCTGTCAAAATTTCTCAACATATACAATGATGGCTAAACTGTGCTGGTGCTGATTAAAACCGGTGACAGAAAAACTGTTTTTGTAAGGATTTTCAGGTAAGTATACTGTATGTATTAATTTGTTTTCTCTTTTGTAGAGTGTAATTAAATTAACGACTACAATTATGGCGAGCGGAAGGACGAATTGTAAATATATAAACGACGAAATTAGCGGATTATCCACTGCCGAAAATAAGTTTTGTTACCAGACGAAAATAAATAAGACAGACGGCTTGTTTAATGTATAATTCACCGTCCCGTACGAGCAGAAATGTTTAACCAGGCTTTAAATGAGTGGCCGGCCAAATGCCGAGACTTTTTCCACTGAAATCTTGCAGCTCGTAGGAGGATGACCCGAGTTTTGCTTTTACGCGGCAGGGAAGGAATTGCCGGCCGTACTTGGAATTATAATGTTCCGCGGCACTGGACAGTTTCATATTCCGGCGATACACTAATTGTCCCTCCACAAATGATTTGGAAAACCGGTGATGACGAAGATTGTACCGGTGTTGGGACGATTTATGCGCTTTTTCCAAATTTGTGGTAACTATTTCGTAGATACGGGAAAACATACGTTTACGACGCTCGTTAAGCAGATCTGTGGTAAGCTTCTCATTGTTTCGTGCTAACTTGTGATCGCTTCCAGCTTCCGAAAACTCATGACCATGAGTTATAAAAAACGGCGTGAAACCAGTCGAAGTGTGAACACTGGTGTTCAACACCATTTCGATTTCATGAACTCGTGTGTCCCACAAACGTTGGTCTTCCTTGACATACGTCCGGATAGCAGCGTTGATAGTGCGGTTTACTCTCTCAACTGGATTTGCTTGTGAGTGGTATCGCGAGTTCAACCAATGTGCAATTCCGAACCGCTCTAAAAGTTCTTTGAAATCTTTAGAGACAAAGCTGCTACCATTGTCGGTTATTATGACCTCTGGAACCGAATTTCGCAGAAACCATTGGTCTCTCAGAATATTGCACATTGGTGAACTAGCGACACTTTTCACCGGTTGGAGCATCACCCACTTGGAGAAGTAATCGCAAACTACCAACAGGTGCTGACTACCACGACGACTGCGGGGGAGGGGGCCAATGAAATCGGCTGAGATTATTTGCCACGGGCGTGTGGCTATTCTCATTTTTTCCCATTTCAGGGGCCATCGGTGCAGACGTAGCCTTTACTTCTTTGCACGTTGTGCATTTTTGTATATAGTGACGAACTTCTGCTGCCATTTTGGGCCAGTAGAACCGTTGTCGAACTCGTGCGAGTGTTTTATCGTACCCGGGGTGAAAACAAGCGTCGTGACAGTGTTCGAGTATCTTGTTATACTCCGCTGGCTGAGGAACTAGCTTCCACTCAAACCGAGCATCACAAGGATTGTTGTGGGAAGTGACGAATTTGTGAAGTTGGCCATCTTCCACTTTAAAGTCCACGAAGTCATCGGGGCGGTCGGTTACCTTGCTTAACATTGAAGAATACCAAGTGGAATCGACAACTGTCGCGATGCTTCGAGATAAGGCATCCGGCACAATATTTTCCTTTCCCTTACGATGCCGGACGGTCATGTCAAACTGTTGAAGGTTCAACGCCCATCTGCTGCATCTAGATCCGACTTTCCACTTGGTACTCAGGATGTGTGTAAGGGCGGACGAATCGGTAATGAGGGTGAAATGGTACCCCTCAATGTACCCGCGGAAAGCATCGATGGATAAGATTGCCGCCAAAGCCTCCTTTTCAGCAGCGTGGTAGTTTTTTTGAGGTGTGGTTAATTTGTGCGAGAAGTAAGAAATCACGTGTTCTGTTCCATCTTGCTCTTGTATTAACACTCCTGCCACTGCCACGTCGCTTGCATCCGTTTGTATGGTAAATTGGCGACTGAAATCTGGGCTTTTCAAGACGGGGGAAGAGATCAGACGCTCTTTAATCTGGCAGAATGCTTTTTCAGCCGCTTCACTCCAACGAATGGTTTTGGATTTTGACTGCAAGAGATCCGATAAGGCAGCAGTGACCCCGCTAAAATCCGGAATGAAGCGCCGGTAATAATTCGCCATTCCTAGAAATCTTCTAAGCTTGGTTATGGTATTAGGCCTTTCATATTCGACAATAGGGCGAATTTTGTCTGGATTGGCTCTAAGACCATCGGTGCGTAGAAGATAACCAAGGAAGGGAATTTCGGTCACTCCAAACTTCGATTTTTCGAGGTTAATGCTCAGATTGGCGTCTTTCAAGCGACGAGCAATCTCAGTTAAGAGCTGTTGGTGATGCGCAAACGTTTCCGTTACCACGACGATATCGTCGAGGTAAACGAAAACGTACGGTTCCAGTATACCGTGACCTAGAACCTTGTCCATCAGCCGGGCCAATGTGGCCGGACTGTTAACCAAACCGAAAGGCATACGGGTATACTGGAACAGCCCTTTGCCCTGTACACTAAATGCCGTGTACTTTCGCGATTCCTTATCCAAAGGTACTTGGAGGAATGCTTCCGACAAGTCTATTGTAGACAAATATCTTGCATTCGGTAGTTGACCCAAAATACGGCCAGGGTGGGGCAAAGGGTACGCATCACGAACTGTTCTCTCGTTAATTTTTCGAGCATCCAAACACAATCTCACTTTATTTGGCTTTATAACTGGCACGCAATTGAGCGACCAATACGAACTACTTCGTTCTATAATTCCCAGATCCAAGAGTCTCTGAAGCTCAACAGCAACCAGATCTTGCGTCTTAGGGGACATTACGTAAGGGAACTGGCGAACGGGGGGTTTGGTTGCCCATTCTTTCGCCAGCACAATACGATGTTGGGCACAGCTAGTCATAGTCAATTCACCCTCCCGCGCGGGAACGAATTGTCTCTTGACCTTTTCAATCTCTTCCTTTTCTTTGGAAGTTAAAAATGTCTCGGGAGTGGGTTGATTGATTTCCGCGACGGTAGCTTGGCGCTCGCTGTTTATGGTATCATGCATTGTGGGTTGAATCAGGAATTTCTCCCAAAAATTCATACCACAGATGCAATTGATGGAAAGGTTGGCCACAACCAGTGTCGGAATTATTCTAACACAACCTTCGAGTGTAAATGGCAGTTGAACCTGCCCAAGAATTTGGAGTTCATCTCCGCTAGCCGAGCGAAGGACAACATTTTTGGAGGGACGATGCAGCTTTTTATATTTGAACTGCTTGAAAATTTTTTCACTGATTAGCGTGTGATTACTACCGCTATCAAGAAGGGCACGAATCGAAAGGCCGTACACTTTTACTGAAACATACGGTCGGTTGTCGTTTGGAAATGGGTAAATTATTTGAAACGTTTCTGAAGATTTGGGGTACAGATTCTCTGTTGCATTTTCCCAGAATGGCGGGGGAACCCTTGGGAGACTAGAGATTTGGTTTACGCGTCTGGGCACTGCGAACGGCGAATTTGGCTCGCGTGCGGGCCGTTTTTTTGACAATAGGGACAATAATTTGTCGGGAACCCTCGAAGACCACAAGTGCTGCAGAAAAGTGTACGTGGTAATCTGCACATAGCTACATGGTGTCCAATTCTTCCACAGTTGTAGCAAGTATTGGGTGGTGGGGGCGAGTGCGCGGTAATTAAATCTTCCAAAGTAATTTGGGGGCGAGACTGACATGCAGATGACATCGCAGTCTGTTCCCGGGCGGTGGGATTACGCGACGAGCCTTGATTCGTCGACACATTGTGAGAGAGCTCATTACTTTTTGGGGGAGGTTGGTTTGCCCGCGACTGATTGTTTTGAGGATTGGTGGATGTGTTAGAAACATTCCTATTCGGTTGCGAAACCGTAGCGATTGGCTCACTGTGCTGAGATTGTGGTTGCTTGTTTGCCTTCTTTTTGGGATTGGACTCTGTCCCTTGGACGGCCTGAATAGTCTTCTCGGTACCGAAGACCTTGTTGTACGCCGAGAAATTCAGCGCGTCCAGTTTCTGACCGGCGGCGACCAGTGTTTCCAAATCTATAATGGGGATGAATGTCATTTGCCGTTTATAATCAACCCGCATATTTTGCTGAAGTATTTGAACTTTCTCGTGTTCGGGAATTTGCACACTCATCGTGCGAAAAAGTTTCTCTAGCTCAAAGTAGTATTCATGGAAGGATTCGTGTTTTTGTTGCCTCCGCTGATAAATTTTCATTTTTATCAGGGCGTCAAGATCAGGGTGCATATAGGTTCGTCTCAACTCGAAGACAAGATGCTGCCAATTCAGCAATCTGCCTGTGGTTCGCTGAGTCATATACCACTTAAGGGCTGATCCCGCAAACAAATGTACTGCCGACTCAAACAGTTCCACATCTGACACGTGCTCAGCTTGGGATAAAACCTGAATCAGTTCCAAAAACTCATTCAGCTTCAAACCTTGGTCATCACCGCTATATTTTGTGATGTTCCATTTAGATACCGGCAAACAGTGGCGGTTCTGAATAGGGATAGAATATGCATTTGCGGACGTACGGTTCGGTATAGGAAGTGGGTTATTGCCAGGGAGGGAATGAACGGAGTATGTGGCATTTTGAATCGGAATTGTTGGACGAATTTCTGAAGGAATCTGGTTAATATTTTGAAATCTAGGGTAATTTGAAGAGGAAATAAAAGGATTCTGGCGGATTAGGGATGTAAAACTAGCAGGAGAGGAATCAGGAAAATTAGGATTGCGGTACGATTGGCTATTTGACGGCATGGCAAAGTCAAAAAAGGTTTGCGTCCCGGCATCTTTTACTTCCCTGCGTCGTGCTAACTCGTGTTCCAAATCTACTATTCTTGCCTGCAATGAGTGGATCCATTCAAGGTCAGCCTGCGATAAAACTGACTGCCTAGGGTTGTTAATTATTTCCTGATCTTCGTTTTCTGCTTCCTGATTTATTTCATCTTCGTCTGGCGTATGTTCCTCCGAATCATCGTTATCCTGATTATTCTGATTGGGAATTGTTAAATTACCGAAAATTGGGTCAATGGTTTCCACTAATTCAACCAGTGTATTTTGTAAAAAACTATGCAAATTGGGCGAGCCACGTGCGTTAGACAAAACGGTCACTATGCGCACGCCCACATGCAACATCCTCGCATAATACGCCATCTTTGCGTCGTCATTCTCTTCTTGCCCCAAAGCCTTTTTCAAGTCCGAATATTTTTGAGTACATACAGTAATCTCTTTGCCTGAATCGATTGACACGTGGAGCGAACGTTTTTCAGTCGAATTCTCCCTCTCAGCTTTTAGCTGATCCCTTAACCATCTCCGTTTGCGTGTTCGATCAAAACTTTCCCCTATGATGACAGACCGAACTATCAGTTCATGGTCAAGCTCATCATCCGAAAGAAATTCAACTTTCAAATCAGAATACCACTTTACTAACAACTCACTGGCTTGATCAAATGTAAAGCGTGAAGCAGCCATTTTTAATTAAACTATAAGTTAACGACCAAACACTTAAATATACTCCTAGAAATGATAATTTAAATAAACTTAGTAACAACACAAAAAAGTAGAAAAATACAATTAAATCCAATTTAATTCAATCATTTTAGAACCACCCTATTTTTAATAAAGGAAATCAATCAGTATTTCTGCTCTACATCTGCAATGTACGGCGTATGATTTGCAGGTTTTTTCATCACTCGCAAGAATCCGCATTAAAACGGTTCGAAGTTTTACTCTCGGACTGCTTTTTGGACAACACATCGACCTAATGACCAAACGTTAATGAAAATTACGCGAGTAATTGAATTTCCCCGGGAGACACAACGAAAAAGGGGTTTGCTTCTGGTCTTGGAAGCAAAGCACTTTTTCTTAATATTTTTTTGCGTTGGGCGCCAATTGTTACAATTCACTTTTTACTACACGAGGTGGCCGTACCACCTTAGTCACCGGCTAGGGTCATTTTCTTATTGTCTCCAGAGGAAATTTACACGTGGGAGAACTTTCAACCCTTCAAATACCAAAGGTCACTGAGCGGAAGTCGAACTGAGCGGAAACAAGCAAATGGACTCACTTAACAAAAAAATAGACGACACAGCTAAATTACACTTAAAGACCAGACATTTTTATTTAATTTTAATTTAGTTTCACTTTTTGTTGGGGTAGGGAATAATTTTAAAACAAAAAGGGATAATTTTACTTGCGCATTTTATTTTGCTGACATCTTCCTTGTTGGGCACCGCGTGGTGCTTCGTTGCGGCCGTGTAACTCGTTGGTCGACATGCAGCAATCCAGGGGAGGTGCGGGGCGATCAACGGCGGGCCTGCCGGAGAGGGTGCAGTCAGTGCCTGGCGATGACGATGATGATGAGGGGTCTTCGTTAGCAGCAATTCGGCCGTTTTTTTTATACGAAGGCCGGCTTTACACAAAGCGACCCGGGGAGTGACACTACGCGCACTGTTTGTATAGGAGTTCAACAAAGTCGAGCGAGTTGTTTCTTCACAACGGTTAACTACCAAACCCTTTAGGTACTAGGGTTGTAATGGCGTACACAATAGCGTATAACTTGCCCGCTTAGGGCTTTTCTTCACGGACCGGTCTTCCACACAATACTGGCTACCGAACGAAACTCGCGGGCACGTTTGACGTGTGACCGCTTGTGCTGGTACTTACTCCACCGGGTTCAATTAACTATCAGAGACCGGATCTTGCTATTCTGGACCCTTTTATCCTCTCCTTGTCCGGTTTCCAAACAGTTTCCCTCCGGGCCCTGCCTCCGATCACCCGCATCAAACCGCCCCGCATTCGATGACGATGACATTATCATGATGACAGTATGATGATGACGGCAGACGTTATGATGATGACAACAGACGTTTACATTTATCGTTTAGGGTTGGCGTCGTAATATAATTTTTTTGAATTCAAATTTTTATAGCGAATGACAAATATTTTAATACATGTAACTTGTTTCCCAGTTTTACATAATATTTTAATAGAATAACAAGAGATAGTATGATATAATAATTAAGTATAATATAAATTGAGATTGTATATACAAAATGAGTAATTCAATAAATATAATAAATAGTAATGAACGAATAAATAACAAATAGATAAATAAATAAATAAATAAATAAATAAATAAATAACAAAATCTAACTTTGACACCAACCAGGACTACTAAGCAAAACTTAAACGAAACTCAAACATGAAAACATGGAGTGATAACCGACGTGACGTTTATGTTTTACTTAGACATTTACTAACAATATTTTTACCGGTGTACACAAAGAACAGGCCTCGTCAAACACGTAACGGGGACCGTGCGCTGTTATTTATGTACACGCAAAACAAAAAATGACAATAAATATGGTAATGTAATTTTAGCTGACTCAGTGACCAAGGGTAGGATTGTGACCGTCCTAGTAAAAGGTCACAAAGTGAGTCTTTTATCGTAAATCAAACCCAAGTATTTAACTTGATCTGTCCACGTTAAATCAAACCATTAAATTTAATAATATGGTTATTATTTGATTTAAGAGAAGAAGCTCATGAAGAAACACAATCAATTGTGTTTTTGCCGCATTAGTGGAGATTTTCCATTTTTTCAGGTAATCATTGAAAATATTCAAGCTTCGTTGCAGTCGACTGCAGATAATACGAAGACTCCTCCCAGTGGCTGAGATGCTAGTATCATCACAGAAAAGTGACATTTTACAGCCTGTAGGTAGATTTGGAAGATCAGAGGTAAAAATATTGTATAGGATTGGTGCGACGCTTAATCCTTGAGGGACGCCTGCTTTAACGGGTAGCTTATTAGATTTACAATTCTGATAAGAAACCTGTAGGGTACGGTTAGTAAGATAATTTTTAATTATCTTTATTATGTAAATTGGAAAATTGAAATCCCACATTTTGGCAATTAAACCTTTGCGCCAAACACTGTCGAAAGCTTTTTCGTAGTCTAAAAGAGCAACTCCAGTGGAATAGCCCTCTGAGATATTTGCTTTTATCATGTTAGTTACTCTCACAAGTTGATGAGTAGTTGAATGTCCAATACGAAATCCAAACTGCTCAGGAAGAAAAATAGAATTCTCATTGATTTGTGACATCATTCTAGTTAGGATGGTTTTTTCAAATAATTTACTAATAGAAGAGAGTAAACTAATTGGTCGATAGCTAGATGCTTCTGCTGGGTTTTTTTATGCTTCAAAATAGGAATAATCTTGGCATTTTTCCATCTTTCAGGGTAGTATGCTAATTCAAAACATTTGTTGAATATTTTGACCAAGTATCTCATGGTGATTTCTGGAAGGTTTTTAAGAAGAATGTTGAAAATTCCATCATAACCTGGAGCTTTCATATTTTTTAACTTTTTCATGATGGATTTGATCACATCATAGTTTATTTCAACAATATCGTCTAGAGACAATACTTGATTTGAAACGTTTTCATATTTTTGTAAGAGTTCGGTTTCAATAGGACTCACAATGTTAAGATTAAAAATATGGACGCTTTCAAACTGCTGAGCAAGTTTTTGAGCTTTTTCTTCGTTTGTAAGAAGTATGTGGTCACCTTCCTTCAAAGCTGGAATGGGTTTCTGAGGTTTCTTAAGAACCTTAGAAAGTTTCCAGAAAGGTTTGGAATTGGGCCTCAACCTCTTTCGAGAAATTTTCATTTCTTAAGAGTGTGAATCTATGCTTAATTTCTTTTTGTAGATACTGATAGATACATTTCATAGCAGGATCACGAGAACGTTGATATTGACGTCTTCGAACATTCTTCAAGCGAATCAGAAGTTGAAGATCGTCGTCAATAATAGGAGTATTAAATTGTTTCTGTATTGTTGGTACTGATAAATTTCTAGCATCAATGCTTTGAGCATTATTCCAGGTTTGGCGTTAAAATCACCGATTATGAAGAATTTCGACCGATTTCTTGTAAGTTTTTGTAAGTCTCCTTTCAAGAAATTAATTTGCTCGCCAGTGCACTGAAAAGGCAAGTAGGCAGCAGCAAAAAAAATTATAACAAGATCAGTTTCAACTACGATACCCAAACTCTCGATCACCTTGGTGTCAAGAGACGGCGTAACGGAATGTTTGATCCTGCGATTAACCGCTATTACGATTCCTGCGCCGAATCCAACAATTCGATCGAATCAATGAATAACAAAATTAGAGTTACTCTTCAATTTAATATTTGGTTTTAAAAAAGTTTCGGTCACAACGGCGATATGCACATAATGTATCCTCAAGAAGTTGAAAAAATCGTCTTCGCACGTTTTTAATGAACGAGCATTCGAATTTAATAAATTTAAATGATTATTTAAAGTCATTGTTAAACTTTAATTTCATTACAATCTTGTTAGCAAATTCCCAACCCGCTTGAAAAGCTTCAAACATGGAGGTAGAATTTAACATGGCAATCATCATAGGTAACATTGAGTCCTACAGGTATTTTAATTTTTCTTTCGTTACGCCACCTAGATCCATTGGACTAAAGGAAGCGTTGGGTGCAAACGAGATTGAGGGCGTGGTAGTTGTAGCCGTTATTTTGACCTTGTTACCTGCCACTGAAGCATAAGATGGCACACCATTGCAGGATGGTGTGACGGAGGTAGAAGAAGTTGTTAATCTATTTTGAATCGGATTAACACGTTTGGACGTGTTTTCTTGAAGTGTACCTGAA
The DNA here is from genome assembly GCF_030247195.1 of Topomyia yanbarensis. Lineage (NCBI taxonomy): Eukaryota > Metazoa > Arthropoda > Insecta > Diptera > Culicidae > Topomyia > Topomyia yanbarensis. The sequence continues at coordinate 28,804,071 of NC_080671.1, read as the reverse complement.
GAAGTAGGTACATTTTTTATTTGTTGTTTTTGTTGTCTAGAACGAGAATTTATATTTTTTTCTCGAACAGGACAACCCCAGAAATTCGATTTATGATTTTCGCTACAATTTGAAACTTTTTGTGGTTTTTTTCACCGGACAAGTATCTTTCGTGTGCGATTTATCACCACAGATCATACATTTGGAATCCAAATGACAATTTTTTGTGCCGTGCCCAAAGCCTTGTCATCTACGACACTGGGTCAGATTTTGAAATCTGCCCCCATGTCGTCTATAATCTTCCCAATTTACTCGCACGTGGAACATAAACGTGCTTTTTCAAATACTTTCAAATTATTAACCTCATTACGTTTAAAATGAATTAAATAAAGCTCCTGGATAATTCCAGAGCGTACTGGCGTGTCACCGCCGGTAGCCTTTCTCTTCATAAGAATAACTTGTGAAGGAGAAAAGCCAAGTAAATTTTTCAATTCGTTGGATATTTCATCCAAACTTTGACCTTGAGGTAGCCCTTTCAAGACAACCTTGAACGGTCTATCTGTCTTGAAATCATATGAATAAAATTTATATAACTTCTCCGTAAGATACTGGAGTAGTCTTTTGTGGCCAATCAATTCCTCCGCTGTAACTCGACATTCTCCTCTTCGGCCAATCTGAAAAGAGACTTTTACGTCCGGAAGGAACGTCGAAAGCTCAGTTCGAAAGGCTTTGAAGTCGGAGATCATCACTGTTATAGGCGGAGGTGATTGCGTTTTCTTCTCATTGGCATTATGCGCAATGCGAGGAAATTTAGAAATTTCATCAGCTTCATATTCGGATAAAACATCGAAAGAGTTGCTGCAGTCAATTGAATTTTCGGGTGGAGAAGATACTCTTTTCCGTTTAGCTTTATTTTTTGGCACACGGCCTTTCTGGGAGGACCCAGGCATGTTGGAAGAATTAAATATTTCTTTAGGCTGAATTGTTCTTGAAAAATGTTTTAGTCTTGAAAAAGACTGATTGAGTAGAAAAAGCAGGTAGTCTTGAAAAAGACTAATTGTCGAAAAAATATAGGTAGTCTTGAGAAAGACTGTTGCTGTTGGAAAACTCTAGGTAAACCAGGAGCTATCAAGATTTGTGACCGGTTCGAACGAAGGTTCAAGCCGGTATGAAAAGGAAATCTTTTATTTTAGCCACCCTTCAGTTAATTGAAAAAAGTGGAATAAAAATGTTATAAGAAAAAAAGTTGCATTTTTTTCCTTTAATTTTCATATTTTGAATGTTTTTGACATATGAAAATGAAATGGATGATTTTCGCATTTACGTAGTAAAAACCACCTTTCATTCTTAAAGGAATTTCACAAAAAAAAAATTAAGGTCAAAATACCAGTACTTCTATACAGTAGCGTATATATTCCAATACAGTGAAATGAAAACATATTGTATTTCATCAATAAGAACGACGCCATATTTGACGAAAAAAATAGCTCTATACATTACATCTAATCAGGAGTCCGGTCTCAACCGGTACAGAATTATTGAACATCAGAAAAACTGCAAAAAATGTATGATTTGTAGCATACAACAGAAATGATTTTTAAAAATAGAGGATTTTACGGACAAAATTTCCCAAAACTCTAACTTCCGCATTCTTCAATAAACGGATGTATTCTCATTCAAAAACTAAGATTGCTCCCTTTAAAAATGTATGAAGTGTAATTTTCTAAAGGCTAGTTCAAAAGTTTTAGCATTTAATGTATTTTCCTCTAATATTTTCCCAAAGAGCCAATGGCAAAAAGTTCAATTGAAGTGAACGGGAATCAAACTATGTGGTATTTGGCAAAAAAGCTTCAAAAACGCTACAAAATAGTCTTAACTGAAAAATATTAGGACTTAATTTGGTAGAAAATTATAGTAAATTTGAATTTGAAAAAAAGCTATTTAGCATGCTTTTTGAGAAAGAGTCCAATAAAATTGAGTGCAGAAAAATTCATATTGAATTTACACAGCAATCAAAAAAGATAGAAATACGATGTTGATGAACAAATGATAGAATAATCATCCTAATTTAGACCTCCCTTATTTTGGACGCTTTCATACATTTGTATCCCTTACTGCCAATTACTCCAAATTCGTTTGGTTCGATCAAGATAATTATATTCTTTGGGTTATGTTTAGGTCCCAGCATAATTAGTCTCTAATTCCTTTAAATTTGATATTGATATCGAAAACGATTCATAATTCCCCGATTTCCAACAGAAATTGGATTTAAGAGTACAAATTTATTGTTTTTAAATGATCTAATAATTTTGTCTCTATTAGGATCTTGCATTTTATGTATTTGAAATGGTTAATTTGTGGAGTTTTTCTTAGAAGTATAAAATAACTAGTCCAAAATATGTCGTAAAAATAGTGGCATCAAAATATTTCGGACACAACTAAATTTTCTTTCGTAATTATTCATCAATTATTTTTTGCCGTGCGGTTACGGTAAAAGCTCTTTCCCGCACCGCATCTGCGGGAAAAAGTGTCTCACCGCACCGCAGATTTTGCGGTGCGGGTGCGGTAAATACCGCGCGGTTGCGGTAATTACCGCAACCGCGACGAACCCTATGCATAGCACGAACACCTTCACAAATCGTAGATGAAGTTTCAGAAATGAGAATATCCATTGTCAAATTTGTTTTCGCCACGATCCGCAAAAACGTGATCACTTGACTAATATAGTTTTTGCCAAATAAATTTAATAGTGCACATTGTTTCAAACGAGGCAAGAAAAACTAGAAGGGGCAGCCCCATGGGGTTGCACGAACTGTAGACATAGGACTATACTACTTAATGTAAAATATTTATTTTCTTAGTACATTTAAAGTAATAATAAATTAAATATATTCCTCACGTACAGTTTAATCACAACCAATCAGCTTCGAATGTTACATATTGAACCAAACCTTCTTGGTTATCAGGTCATTTCATTTGTAGCAGGTGATCGAATCCGATTAAACTTATTTGAGAAGATCTAAAGAAAGAAGACAGAAAACCGTGACCGAACTAATGTCTGCAACTAAATCTTTATAGCACAAGATCAGCTTTTAAAAATTGTAAAAATCAAATTTTAGACAATATAATCACATTTCATGTATAGACCAAGTTTTTTAGTTGTATTTTGTCGTTATTGTAACTTTCCTAAAGTACGCATACAAATGTAGCGAATGCAGTGGTCTTAATCATATATCGAAACTATACATAACTATACATATAAAAATATACAAGAATCGAAAACAATTTTATAAATGGACTTAGACTTGTAGCGTGTACCTATTAGCAGAATCAAAATAGGATAGGCTGAGTGAAAATGAATCACGTGAAGTGGAAATGAATCAATGAATTGTTCGAACTTTCGTTGTGTTTTCCATCGATCCGCGTTAATTTGATGCTAAGAAAGTTTTCGTCTTTAAGCAACGAAAGCACAGATTGCTATCATGCAGGCTACGCTAACAAACAGGGATGCCACATTGAAATCAGTGTTTTGGTCAAAAATATCTTTTTACCAACAGGAAAAATATGAAAATAAAAATATGTGATAAATTTCCGAAAAATCTTTGAAAAATCACAATATTTTCAAAAATCTGCGAATCTTTCATCAAATGCCAAAAATCTGCCATCCATAAAAAAGGATCTGTGATCAAAAAATGTGAAAAAAAAATCTGTGACATTACAGATTACATCTGTGAATATGGTAACACTTACATTCGCCATAAACGTTGAACTAAAGCGCACAAAGCAAAATTAATCGACGCTGATGATGATGGGTAGAGCGAAAGACACAACTAGTACCACGACACTACGTTAACCGTGTTTGCAAATGGAGCTGGAATGTACAAGCGATTTTGTGTATGAATAGTTGTGTTCGAGATTGTACATAAAAGTGTGCTGAAATCGAGCACAACACAAAAGAAAGCATAGTCTTTGAACGGATAAGCTCAGCCGCATGTTGGACCGCCTTGGTCAGCGTACCTCCACAGCCAGTGTAACGGACTTCTAACTCAGCTACACTGGCTGTGAAAACACACAGTGCTGTGATCTGCTCCGCCTTCCGTTCAACACGCAACTGAGCTTGTCCGGCCAAACCCGTTCTTTAAATAGTCGATGATGACGTCATTCATAGAAGCGTAGCGCGCTAGGTACACAAATCTGTCGTGCCGGACTTGGGAAGCGCTATCTTCTGTGTGTAAATGGGCGATATTTGGCTAGGTTGTACATTATTCAAATTTTTAGTGTCATGATACCAAAATCTTTGGGTTTATCTATTGGAATCTATTCTTGAAAGTATTTTGTACAAAAAAATTGAAAATTTGTCGTGAGATGGCTGAATTATATGCGTTTAAAATTGGACAAGTTTTTGTTACATACCATTTTTGTGGAATTTGAAAGTGCACCCCCATATCGAAAACAAAGACGTAGTCCTACGTCAAAACCACACCCGATCAAACTGCTGCTGGGAGAGTAAGTTCTAGTTTCAAAATTTTCAGTTTTATATTATAGAACTATTAAAATTATGAATCTAGAACTGAACCACTCCCGAACCTGTCCATATATCGTTACTTGACTCGAAATTGTTTTCCCCAATCTGTCGAACCTGAGTGTATGTGCTGAATACTCTTTAAAACTTTAAAAATTAAAAACAGTTCCAAACGTATTTAAAATGAAGCAACAATGAAAACTGCAGCGTATTCCAGTAATACAGCGCACAACGAAATTGCTCGAAATCATCAATCAAAAGGCTCTGCTGGGGATGTGATTTTTCCGTTCCAATTTCACTTTGAAACTCCTATATAAAATACTACCCTGCTGAACATGCCCTAAGGAATTCAATCGATATAAAATAATAATGTAAACCATTGATAAAAAGCAATAAGTCTTGGTCACATGGCATTACTTTTAGGTTGACTACTTAGAATAGTTAAGGATCTAAAAGATTATCTCGAAACTTTTTGAAAACGAATTAAAAGTACTCTACCATAACTCAGTTTTCTCGCTTAGCCAAATTTTCAACCAAACCCCTACCTTTCTTTAGACGCAAATACAGTTGAGTCCACCTGTGCTTTAGAAATAACTACAGAAGCATGTTGGCAGATGTCTTAGCGATAAAAAAAAGTTTCACATGTGTACCTACGAACCGCCGAAAACATTATCAATCTTACGCATATCCAAGCATAACAATTTTTTTCAAACGCAAACTCTCAAGGCGCACATGCACGTCGCACCCTGCAGCATTGAAATCAATCCAAAACCACCCCACCCACTCGCTTTGCAAATAATCCTGTCACTCGAAAAATTCGTACACGCTTAGACTGTCTGCGTCACCGCTATCGAAATCCCATAACCTCTACCGTTTATTGTATCATCCAGATGCTATAGCCATGATGTTGCTCGTTTGGCATAAAAGCAACAACTGATTCAAACCGATGGCGGTACCTTTCCTGTTTGATTGAGTCACTTATGTGCTTCCTATTGACGGCTCAACAGGAACCTTTCGCTTTTTTGTTAACCTTTCAATTCAACCAATTTTCAATAAACTACTTTATTGCACAGATATTAAATTTTTGACAATATTCAAGTTAGGCGTTTCTGAATTGGCTCGTGCATCAATGATTAAAATCCATCTAATAATAGCGAAGTCATAAGCGTGCAAATCTTTCATATTTTCGTTACATAGGCGATGTTGAAGATTTTACAATGACATCTAGCCTCCAATGTTGCCGTAGAGTAGGCCGGTGGCGTACAGCAGCCCCCGATGACGGTAGTTGAGAACCTCTGCACTATACCATATATTAGGATACGAATCGCTTTTTCGTACTTTCCCATACACCACTTTGGGCTTCGATTCGCAACAGACCTAGTATCCGAACCTTCAGTCTGGCATATTTTGGCTTCAATTACACCTCCCAAAATGCAGCAGGTGTGCTGAGCTGTTGACCGTCCGCGGTCATTTTATAGCTGAGTTAGCAGACAATTGGTAAAAATTGACGGCCACCAATCATCGGTGTTCATAATTGCTTCCCAGTATCGATGATCATTGTCGATAAGGGCCACTTTTCCGATTATATTGTATGCGTCTTTATTTGCATAATTTCAAATCATCAGCGCAAACAGTGGAATCCCAGCCTGGGAAGTTTGCTGTTTTGCCTGGAACAAGGGCTGTTTGCAGATTGCTGCTACACTTAGAATTATAGTCATTAGGAATCAAAATAGAATTAAAATAATTTAATCCACCGTGTCCATAAATCACACGTATGAAAAAACAAAGAGATATTCATACTTATCCTGAAAATGATAAACGAAAGCACTCCGAAATTAACCGACCCGGTATTCCGAGTGACCAGCAGCCCTTTTCCAGCAAAACAGCTTTAGTTTAGGCACTCTGCCTGTTTAGACGAGAAACTACCATAGATATGTATAAATACTCCGCACATTTATTTGTACTGCTGGTGAATAAATAGTGAGCATCAGCCGGTGTTAGATGGTGGACTATCTCCCAGAAGACCCTCGCAACGGTTCCCCCACCACGTCGCGAGCAGCCAGCCAGCCGGACGGTTCGGTTGGAGGGTGCACAATAAACACGCTCAGCTTACATGCCGTCGAGTCAACAGCTAGCTTATGCTAGACCGAGACTCGCTGGTTACTATACCTACCTACCTACCTATTGGTACATGGTGGCTAGCTAGTTGGACGAATTTCGGATTGCGTGTGACTCGCGGTCGTTTTTGCTCCATCCGAACTCCCATGCCATAGAAAGAGATCCTAAGCGCAAGCCAGCTCAGTCAGCAGTTCCGGACAGGATCTGTAAAATGCTTTTAGTTTTATAAATACAATTAAAATGTAATTAAATTTTAATGGTTTGGTAATTATTTCGTTTATTTCATAGTAAAAGCAGATGCGGTTCACTCTCCATAGGTAGGTATGGTCGCTTTTGTCCGCACGAGGCAGTTCTGGTGAAATGTGACCCAGTTGGCACGGTGGTGTACTACTTTCTAAGAACTGGTTCTGTGAAGGGGGCACTAAATCAGGGGACAAATGGAATTTATTCTAGTACGGAATTCGCACTTGAGTAACATCGAATACAAATTTGTTTCGCCAATTAGTTGGAAGTGAATTGAATGCTTCGATTTGACATATTATCGGACTTTATATTTTTGTAGAGGTGACTTTCTGTGTGATTGATATGTATTAACCTTCTTTCGGTGTTGGGGTCAATATGATCCAAAATGAACTTTTAAAATGCGACAACATTTTAAGTTTTGCACCGAGAAGTTTGGAGTTTCTTGACTTTTCCTCAATGATTTTCAAAAGAGTTCAACATTTTTGGAAATTTCTGAAGGGCAGTACAAAAAAGTTATGAATAAGGTGTTAGCGAATTCTCTTGACTCCGCTTTCGACCTCAGTTTTAAGAAACATTTTCAGTCATATGTCAATATATATGAACTTGTACCCAAATTGTATGTTAGAGTTTCAATTTTCGGATTTACTAGGTTTTTTGGCGTATTTCGGATTTACTAGGTCCCCCGGACACGGTTCGAGGGTGCCCGGAGATTGCCATTACTATCCTAAATTGACTTCAGAGGGTTCGCATATAAGATTTAATCATGTACGGGCTATAATAATACCACAATTAAAGCTAGACGTTGAAAAAATTAAAAAATACCCTAAAAGAATCTCGGACAGACCGCACGAAATTTCCGTATAAATCCGGAACCGGTTATCTGGCATGACCAACGCATATAGTTTAAGAAACTTGAATGAATTCCCGATCGTTTGCAAGTGGTTTGGTTGAAATCTGTTGACAATTAGCGAATTAAGCACCTAAATTGATGAGTGAAAATTATCACGAGGATGTAAAGGTTAAAAAGGGCATAATCACACGAATTAACTGTTTATGTTGGAACAAAATTTCAAATATCTCGAAAACTATCGCATTTTGGCAGATTTTTGTTAAATGCATTTTGATTTAAAACGATACTTAGAATTATATTCTGTAATAAAATTACAGTATTTATGTCCAGCAAAATATCTTGGTTTTATCTGCGCCTTATTTTTTAGATGATGATGATGATGATGATCCCACCTCATACCCCCACAAAGGTGTGAGCTGAACGATTTATCTAGAAGATAATTAATATTTTAAATCATGACAAGACCAGTTAACAAAAAAAACGGACTGGTTCAATTTACAGACATAGCCTTTCCTTCAAAAGAACGTAACCAGATATATTTCGAATATTCCATCAACAACCAGGGTCCATCAAGAAAATTTCCATTCCGGGAAGATACTTGATAGAATCGGGAATTGAACTTCCATTTCTGATAATTCTCTGTAAGACTCCTCCCGCCTGACCAAGACATCGGTACTACCACCTGCTAAGGTGAGAAGTGACGAGCCTAGTGGCAGTGCAGAGTCTAATCGAGTTATATCATCCACATCAGGCCCCTTTATTGAAAGTTGCGTACCACTAACCCAAGGCAATCCAGGGATATTCCTTTCCGGGAATACCCTGGATTGATCAGGAATTGAACCCGATATCTTGTTTTATCAGAAGAAGTCACCAAGCCCCCCACTCAACGAACCAACTCCGTTATTGCCGTTATGGCAGCAAAAACCGAGATTAACTCTATTGTCGAGCAAAGCCAGCAAAGCAACTCCATCATCAAATCAGACCCTGATCACAACACAAGTCTAAAAGCTTCAATACAACCCGATGAGCTCTTAGTACTGGTCACCATGTTCGATTTCAATTTAGTCTCTATCTGCTTATCGCGCGCGTGGCTCAGACTTTTGTAGACATCTCATTATTTTTAAAAACTATAATAATCAATTAACAAAAATCCATCATCATCATAGCGAATATAATAACTTAGTGTGACTAAATGCAAATAATAGAAGAGAAAAAAAATACAATCTTCGTGGTATTACTTAGTTATTCAAATAACTCCAAAATATAAAAATTCAAAAAATCTGTCTACAAAGCAGATTTTACGTGTGAAATACATAGTGTTTTGAACTCCGCTAATGTTGCCGCACGTTTAATATGTCTAGGCATCGAATTGAAAAAAATTATTCCTTTGTACAACAAGGAGTTCTGTGATCTACTAAATAAAAAGTTAGGTGTTCTTGCATCAGACGCGTTTCTAGTGTTGTATCTATGCACATCACTTCCTCTTTCAATTCGATCACACAAATATCGAGGCAGCATTCCATTAATAATTTTAAAAATGAACACCATTGTTAAGTAATAAATTCTTTGCTTCACAGAGAGCCATTGTAATGCGCTTAGCATGAAACTAGAGGAAGTGTATCTGTTACATTTTAAAATTAATCGCATGATTCTATTTTGCAATCGCTGTAACCTCAATATTTGTGTTTGATTGGCAAGAAACAAAATGGATGGGCAGAAGTCGATATGTGGTGAAACAATAGATTTATATAATAAAATTTTACTACTAATTGTTAAATCATTTTTCAGACGACACAATATACCATACTTTTTAGCAATCTTTTTGATGACATTGTCGATGTGAGACTTAAAGGTTAACTTATCATCAATGATTATTCCAAGATATTTTAATTCACTAACGCGATCAATAGTCTCACCATTTATTTCAACGTTAACGTCAGGCCTAGTATTAGCCGAAGAGATAATCATATATTTAGTTTTAGCAACATTTAACTTTAATTGTTTAAATTTTAACCAACGAGCAAGGGAATGCAAATCTTCGTTCAAATGCGCCACGGCTTCATCTATATCCTTAGCTGCAATGAACAGAACAGTGTCGTCAGCAAACAAATTTAAGTCACAAAATCGTAAAACTCGCCTCATGTCATTTATATACATAATAAATAAAATAGGACCTAAGACACTACCTTGCGGCACCCTAAGAGGATTGCCGAGAGGACTAGATACAAAATCGTTGAAACTAGTTTTCTGAGTTCTATCACATAAATAGTTTTCAAAACACTTATGTGCTATCCCTCCGATACCAAATCGTTTTCAAAAGTAACGGTCTCGAAATTGTCTCAAAAGCACGTTTCAGATCCAAAAATACAGCAAAAATAGTCTCTTTAACCTCGATTTTCTCTTTCCATTTTGCTAACACTAGATTCAAAGCGGTTTCGCAAGAGTGTCCCTCTCGGTATCCGATTGCTCCGGAATTAGCAAATTATTATTATTCAAATAACTCTTCAGCTGGCCCTTAACAACAAGTTCTAAAATTTTCTCTAATGTGTGCAACATGTTAATGGGGCGGTACTCTTCGGCTTTATCCGTCCCACTAACTTTGGGAATAGGAATCACAAGTGATTCTTTCCAAACTGTCGGCACGTGCCCAGTTTGTAGCGATTCATTTACAAGATCCAGCAGATCGTGTCCGATGATATGAAAGCAATCCTGTATCACTTTTGCGTTGACATTATCGATACCAGCCGATTTTTCCAAAGAAAAACAAATATCCTTCAACTGTTCAAAAGTGATTGAGTGAAATCCGTCAAATCTACAGTTAATATTAATCGGCTGTGTTATTTCCACAGGTTCACTGACCAGCTCAATACTTTGATTGATCAGTTGCACACTGTTAACGAAATAACTGTTCAATTTTTCAGCTATTATTTGCTCAGATTGTTCTTCTACCCCGTTAAAAGTTATGGACTGCGAGGAACTAGGTTTAGGTTTAATTAAATTCTTTAGGATTTTCCATAACTCTTGGTTGTTGTTTTGATGTTGATCGATCTTCCTTTGAATGTACTCACATTTGGTCTTTTTCAAAGCTCGTGAACAAATATTTCGTGCGTGTGTGTACCCATTCCAAAGACGTTCATTATTAGCTCTGCAAAATTTCTTGTACTTTTTATCCCTTTTACGTTTTAAGCGCAAAAGATCTAAAGAGTACCAGCTGTTCGAGTTATTTAAATTAAAATACTTTTGAGAAACTAAACTATTTGTACACTCTTTTAACACATTAGTTAGAACAGCTGCCTTGTTATCCAAATTTCCATTCAATTCCGTAAAATCCAGGCTTCTCGAAACCATTTGAGACATGGCTTGTTTCGAATATCTTTTCCAGCACTTAATTTTAACTTTATCCTCCTCACGGTTTGGTTCACTCTCCAGCAAAATTGAAATTGTCTCATGATCTGAAATTTTACAATCGGCCTCTACATACGAATAAACCCCATCAAAATTGGAATACACGTGATCTATCAATGTTCTACTGTGTCTGGAAATTCTTGTAAACTCTCTAACCGTTTGCTTGAAATTGAAAAACTCAGCCAACTGCTTCAACTGATTCGAATTTTGATCGTCGAGCCAATCAATATTGAAATCGCCCGAAATTACATTAAGTTTGCTTAAATCAACGAAATTCTCCCACCAGTTTTCTAAAATTTCTAAAAATCGTCGATCGCTAGAACTAGGAGAATGGTATACTACTGCAAAGTTTCCCATCTGCATGCATCTTTCAACTGATATACCCAAGAACCAATTATTATCAACTGCTTCGTTTAGAGCTAAAAATTTGCCGAAGACATCATCTCAAAATAATCACTTGAAAGAAAATGAATACAAATATCTCACTTATAGGGGGATTAATTTGTGAAAACACAATATCAAAAGAAAGAGCATATTATATATTATAACCAATAATTTATCCGAAGGTGTTATTGACAAAAACTTGTGTGTGTATCTACGTTGTCAATTTCGGCAGTAATTTCAAAAAAACTGCAAAAAATGCCATTCTAGACATTCAAACATCCATATCCTAGAAACTAAACATCAGAATCAAAAACAGATTAATAGCGTTCTGTCTGGCTGTGAGGCTTTTCATTTGCAATTGGTTTGGATAAGATCGGTTCAGCCATTGCCGAGAAACACGAATGAGAGTTTGTTCGTTACATACACACACAGACACACACACAGACATTGTCCCAAATCGCCGAGCTGAGTCGATTGGTATATAAGAGCTGAACCCTAACATTTAATTTTGAATTTGTTGTAAAATTAAAAGTATGATAGAGCTTACATGTTCTAAAATCTGTCGTTCTACAACATCACTGAAGGTCATATGGCTCTATCCAACTTCTAGTCTAGTCTAGTGGATATTAAAGTTTGTCGTAATATGGTATTTTAACAATCATTAAAGCAAACAGACCAACTATACAGCGTGCAAAATGAAGATGATTCAAAATTATACGACAATCAAATTATTCATTTAATGAATGATTTAATCAATGAATTATTTTAAACCTGGAATAAGGAAGAACTGTAGACAATCGTACCGACCGTTTCAATTTGATGGGAGTTTGATAAATCGTTGGGAGCGGTATGAGCACAAAACCTTCTTGATAAAAAGACACATGTTCTCGCTTCTAGCTCTTTCTCCAGTAAAGAAGGAATCGTCTGTAAAGTTGTCGGAATTGGCCGATGAATTTGACCGTCATGTTCAGCTGTTAGATAAACTTGAGAATGCAGTTGAACACTGGAACTCGTTCCTCGTCGTGCGCTTGAGTAGTTGCTTGGACCCCGTGTCGCTGCGCGAATGGGAGACTCAAGTTACTGAAGTTGACAAAACAACATATAAGGCACTTATTTATTTATTAACAGATTAAGGCCCAAGTGGCCTGTGCCGTATACAAAAGATTCCTCCATTCCACTCGGTCCATGGCCGCGCGTCGCCAGCCACGCAGTCTGCGAAGGGTCCGCAAATCGTCTTCCACCTGGTCGATTCCATCGTGCTCGCTGCGCGCCACGTCTTCTTGTACCGGTCGGATTGCAATTGAGAACCGTTTTCACCGGGCTATTGTCCGACATTCTGGTTACGTGCCCGGCCCACCGTAGTCGTCCGATTTTCGCGGTATGACAGATGGGTGGCTCCCCCAACAGCTGATGCAACCCATGGTTCATTCGCCGTCTCCATGTGCCGTCTTCCATCTGCACTCCACCGTAGATGGTACGCAGCACTTTCCGTTCGAAGACACCAAGTGCGCATTGGTCCTCCACGAGCATGGTCCAGGTCTCGTGCCCGTAGAGAACTACCGGTCTAATCAGCGTCTTGTAGATGGTCAACTTCGTACGACGGCGAACTCTGTTCGACCGAAGTGTCTTGCGGAGGCCAAAGTAGGCACGATTTCCTGCCACGATGCGTCTACGAATCTCTCTGCTGGTATCATTGTCGGCGGTCACCAGTGAGCCCAAGTACACGAACTCTTCAACCACCTCGATTTCGTCGCCACCGATGCAAACTCGAGGCGGGCGGTTCTCATTCTCTTCTCGTGAACCTCTTCCTATCATGTACTTTGTCTTCGACGTGTTGATGGCAAGTCCGACGCGCTTGGCTTCTCTTTTCAGTCTGATGTATTCTTCCTCCATCTTCTCAAAGTTTCGTGCAATAATATCAACGTCATCGGCGAAGCCAAGTAGCTGAACGGACTTTGTGAAAATCGTACCACTCGTGTCGATTCCTGCTCTTCTTATTACACCTTCCAGCGCGATGTTGAATAACAGACACCTTGCCGTAACCCTCTGCGTGATTCGAAGGGACTCGAGAGCGTCCCTGAGGCACGTACTACGCACATCACCCGATCCATCGTCGCCTTCACTAATCGCGTCAGTTTGTCCGGGAATCCGTACTCGTGCATAATCTGCCATAGCTGATCTCGATCGATAGTGTCGTATGCGGCTTTGAAGTCGATGAACAAATGATGTGTGGGCACATTGTACTCGCGGCATTTCTGCAGTACTTGACGAAGAGCGAACACCTGGTCCGTGGTAGATCGTTCGCTCATGAAACCCGCCTGGTACTGCCCCACGAACTCTCTTGCAATTGGTGATAGTCGACGGCATAGTATTTGGGAGAGTACCTTGTAGGCGGCGTTCAGCAGGGTGATTGCTCGGTAATTACAGCAATCCAGCTTGTCGCCCTTTTTGTAGATAGGACACACGACACCTTCCATCCACTCCTCCGGTAAAATCTCCTCCTCCCAAATCTTGGTAATCACCCAGTGCAGCGCTTTAGCCAGTGGCTCGCCACCGTGTTTTAGTAGCTCGCTTGGTATTTGGTCAACCCCAGCGGCTTTATTATTTTTGAGCATTATTTTATAAGGCACTGCTTGAGTTTGTACACAAAAGATCCCGAATTCTACAAACGTTATTGCTCTCCCAAACTGGCTATACCCAAACCGAATCGAAACCCTCAAAGCCTCGTCTCGCTACCGCCCACGTTGCTTCAGATAATGTGCCTAAGTGTCCCAGTTGCAAGCAGGCACATTTGCTGTTCCAGTGCGACCAGTTTCGCGCGTTGCCACCACAGCAGCGTTTTGAGTTCGTGAAGAAACATAGACTTTGCATAAATTGCCTCAAGGACACTCATCTTGCAAAGGATTGCTCCAGTGGTTCCTGTAAGAGCTGCGCCAAGAAGCATCATTCCCTGCTGCATTTGCAACCTGTTTCGGCGCCCACGGCGGCTGGAAATTCGGCAGCAGGAACTAATTCATTATCTGGAGCATTCCATTCGCATCTCGAATCGTCGGTCGGTCACACCCCTCCGGTTGGGTTTTCGGTTGGCTCACCACTTGTCGCTCCGTCGTCGTCGTCGTACACGCATTCATTTCCGATCGGTATAGCTCCCTCGTCGCCGGTAAATTCGTTCGGTATCATCAATCCGCCTCCTGGCCCCTCCTGTAAAAGTGCAGAAGTGAACACACAAGTGAGAAATAATCTAGTGATGTTGTCAACGGCAGTTATCAAGGTTAAGGATGCAGACGATAAATATCAGTTCGCTAGAGCTCTACTGGACAGTGGTTCTCAGCCCAGTTTCATCACCGAAGCGCTTTGTCAGAAGCTTCGACTGAAGCGCATCAAGTTAAACTCGCCTGTCAGTGGGATCGGACAATCTACCCTCACCGTGCACCACGGTGTGATGTTATCGCTCGCCTCTCGTTTCGGGGAATTCAAATACAACCTGGATTGCCTAGTGCTACCAAAGCTTACCGTCTCGCTACCCAGCCAACATATTGACGTTTCGCGTTGGAGAATTCCACGTAATCTCCCGCTCGCCGATCCGCAGTTCAACGTCAGCCATGGGGTTGACATCATTATTGGTGCTGAGCTGTTCTTCAATTTGCTTGACAATCAGCAACTTTCGTTAGCGGCTGGCTACCCGATTCTACAGAAGACTGTGCTAGGATACATCGTCTGTGGAAAAGTTGCCGAGCCAGTCTCGGAACCAACAGTCACTCAATGCAGCCATGTCTGCGCAGAAGATCCGCTAGATTCTCAGCTCGAGCGTTTCTGGGAGATTGAAAACTTCGATGACGGTAAGGCTTTCACTTCTGATGAACAATTCTGTGAAGATCATTTCACCGATACCGTTTCTCGTGATCAAGAAGGACGGTATATGGTTCGTCTTCCGATGCGGCAGGAGATGCTTTCAATGTTGGGAGACTCGTACACACCAGTATTGCGGCGATTTTTGTCGATGGAGAAGAAATTTGTTGCCGATGAAGGTCTTCGCCAAGAATATAAACAGTTCATGCAAGAATACGACAGGTTGGGCCATATGGAGGTGTTGTCGCGCGCGTCGTGTAGCCCACAGTTTTTCCTACCCCACCATGCCATCCACCGTCCAGAAAGCTCAACCACAAAGATTCGAGTAGTGTTCGATGGATCTTCTCGTGGTTCAACCCAGCTTTCACTCAACGATGTTCTCTATGCGGGACCAACAGTACAGCCAGCCCTGTACTCTACTGTCATCAATTTTCGGCTGCCTCGTTTCGCCATTACTGCCGATGTGGAGAAGATGTTCAGACAGATTTTGGTCCACCCCGAGGATCGTCGCTACCAACAAATTCTATGGCGGAATGATCCATCAGAACCCATTCGGTGAACTAGCTGCGAACCGTTACTTACGGTCTAGCTAGTTCACCGTATCATGCTACGCGAATTCTAAACCAACTAGCTACAGATGAGGGAGAACGCTTCCCACTAGCGGTTCCGATCATTCAGAAAGGGACATATGTCGACGATGTCCTTTCCGGACATGATGATCATCAAATAGCCAGATATTCGTGCAAACAGTTGATGGAAATGTTGCAAACCGTTGGTTTCGTACTCAGGAAGTGGGCTCCCAACGATCCTTCTATTTTCGTAGACGTTCCTCCCGAGTTGTGGGACTCTTCCCCAGAATTGGAAATCGATCGGTCGTCCGCTGTAAAGATACTTGGACTGTTATGGTTTCCCCAGCCGGATACTTTTAAATTAAAAATTCCCACATTATAAGAACTGGGAGTCGTCTCAAAACGAATCGTCGTATCGGAAATGGCTCGTTTATTCGATCCACTTGATCTACTTGGCCCGGTGGTAATGAACGCTAAAATGTTCGTGCAACAACTATGGGTGGAGAACTTGCCGTGGGATAATGAATTGTCGGAGGAGCGAAGTTTGTGGTGGAAGAAATATCGCACGAATATTCATCATCTGTAGAAATCCCTCGAAGACTGCTTGTCAATGCCAGTCGTCAATACTCTCTGCACTGTTTTTGTGACGCATCTAAACGAGGCTATGGATGTTGTGTCTACGTAATCTCACCAGGTGATACCGGTATGCTCCACTCCCGACTGTCCACATCAAAATCTCGTGTCGCTCCATTGCGAGGCCAGACGATTCCAAGATTGGAGCTCAGCGCCGCGCTCTTGGGAAGCCAGTTGATGGACAACCTACAAAGGATGACCGAACTCAAGGGTCCAGTTACATTCTGGACAGATTCAACGATAGTGCTTCACTGGATCAAGTCTCAATCTAGTTCGTGGAAAGTCTTCGTCTCAAATCGAGCGGCGGAAGTTCAACGGTTGACTAAAGGATCACAGTGGAGACACGTTCCAACCGAAATGAACCCTGCAGATAGGATTTCTCGGGGCTCACTTCCAAGTGATCTGCTAGACGACAAATTGTGGTGGCATGGGCCGAGTTTCGTCACGACTCCCGTTGAGCAATGGCCACAGTGCGTGGTTTCGCTGCCACGTTATCCAAGAAGAATCTCGAACCGTCGTCTCTCTTCATGTCAGCCATGCTGATTCAACATTCTGCGACAGATTTTCGGATCTCGCCAAGTTGATTCGGACAGTAGCCTACTGTTACCGTTTCTACAACAACTGCAAATTACCGATCAGTGAGAGGATTACTGGATCTTTGGTTTCTAGCAACTGCCAGTTCGCTCTGAAGATACTCGTTCGCCTAGCACAGGCTACCGCATTCCCAGCTGAAGTGCGATTGTATCAAAACAACCAACGATGTGTAGTGAACTCGAAGGAACTTGGCTCGAAATCACTCCTTAGGAACTTGAACTGTTTGATGGATGATTTCGTTTTGCTTAGATTGGACGGTCGATTGAGATACAAAACCGCACCCTTCGACACTCGTTTTCCGATGATACTCCCAGCGGACCACAAGCTGACCTGGTTGATTGCTCGATCACTCCACGTTCAGACACTGCATGCTGGTCCTACGCTGCTACTCGCTACTATTCGCCAACGGTTCTGGCCGCTCCGGGGTCGTCATCTCGCTCGCAGGGTGGTACGTAATTGTATCACTTGTTACCGGTGCAATCCTCGATGTAGCAACCAGCAAATGGCACCACTTCCATCAGTACGTGTTACACCTGCTCGAGCATTCGCATACTCTGGGATGGATTACTGTGGGCCGTTTCTCGTTCGTCCGTTGGTTGGAAGGGGAGCATCGGTGAAGATATACGTCGCGCTTTTCGTGTGTCTAGTGGTGAAGGCCGTACATCTCGAGGTCGTCGCAGACCTAACGTCGGTCGCGTGTATTAACGCCGTGTAACGCTTCGTGGCACGCCCAGGCCAAATGTTCGAATTACACTGCGACAATGCGACTGCTTTCGTCGGGGCAGATCGCGAGTTGAAGGCTGCGCGTCAAGCCTTTCGCGAACAGTTTCGGAGCAAGCAATGGGACGAATATTGCACAACTAGCGGAATCACGTTTCGCTTCATACCAGCTCGGTCGCCCCACTTCGGTGGGCTATGGGAGGCTGGTATCAAGTCCTTCAAGTACCACTTTCGCCGCATCATGGGCTGCAAGGCGTTCGACATGGACCAACTGCTAACCGTCGTAGCCCAAATCGAATCCGTTCTCAACTCCCGTCCCTTAGCTCCACTGTCCGACTCCCCAGACGACACATCCGCTCTGACCCCAGGTCATTTCCTAATCGGAGAACCACTCTTTTCCATTCAAGAGCCAGACCTCTGCGACTTGGACACCAAACGCCTGTCACGTTTGCAGGATATGAAACGATCCGCGCAGGATCTGTGGCGACGGTGGTCCAGGGACTACTTGAGCCAGTTGCAGCAACGTTCAAAATGGAAGAAAGAAACTGCAGACGTGGAGGTGGGTCAATTGGTACTGATGAAGCAGGACAACACCCCATCCCTACAGAGTGGCCTTTAGGTCGTATCACCGAAACGATCGTTGGGCCAGACGGTCATGTTCGCGTGGTGGTCGTAAAAACGGCTGCAGGAACGTACAAACGGGCAGTCACCGAAATTGCAGTGCTTTCCATCGACGGAGAAAATTCTCAGTTGGCAGTTGAAACGGACAGTTTCAACGGGGGCCGGCATGTTGGCGATTCTATCTAAGCAACCTGAAAAAAGGGATACTTACCTGCACAAAATACTTACCGTTTATAATAAAATTTAATTCGATAACACACTCTATTATACCATTACCACACTTATCATACTTACCTCGAAACGCAAACGCAATCACTCAACATCCGCTCAATCAACACACATACACACATGTATAGCATTGTGTCATTCGTGGAATACGATTGTTTTTCTAACGTACGGGGTTTACCTTTAGGTGGCTTTTTCCACTTTTAGGCAATTTTCAACACGATTTTTATTATACGACAGACCGCATCAGAAGGTCGTATGGCTTTATCTAACATGATTAAAAAGGTAATTGTTTGATCTTGGTAAAATTAGAGCCACCGTAAATGTTGTTTTAATAAAAAGAATGGGCTCACAGACTACGAAAATTTTGCCAAAAGACATATGAAGTCTAAGTGGTTTAGTTTTAGAAAAATCTCAAAATTCCTGCTAAATTTGCATTCTGGACCACTGTGCACTGTGCGACATGGCACGACATAAGTCTCCGAATAAAGCGGGAAACGTGCCGTTTAAGGCAATTTATTCTCATTGCTGATTCCTGAAGAGCAATTCATATTTCCAATCCCAAACAGAGACAAACTCTCTGTACAGTATTCGAAATACTGATAATGAATAAGATGGCATTTTCATAACTTGCAACCTTCGGCAGCATATTTGATTATGTGTGCGAAAATTCGTTGTACTTATACCGATATCCGTTCGTCCGGCATCAGACCAGAAAGCACTTAACCATTTGCGTTGCAGGTACTGACGACAGCACGAATGCTCCTTTCAAACTAACGGTTCACTGCGTCCACTTCTTCCGAGAGTCGAGCGAATTTCGACCCGTTAATGAATGAAATGGAAATGATGCGTTCTGAACCATTACAATTTGCTGGGAAAATTGCCGTTTATTGCAACCGTCAACCAAACGGCCACCGCCTCGGAACGGGTTTCTCGGTCAAAGTTAACATCGTATCGGGATCGGGATCCGTTCGTCTACTGACCCGCTTCAACCGGCAACGGTTGGCATTGGTTAAACTGCAAAACCGTAACCATTTGGAATTATTAACTGCCTGTCATCGACATAAAACGAACCACGAACGAATGAATTTCTCTTTTACCTGAGTAGAGTCCCTGGAACCCGGTCGACGGAGGATGTGAGCCTCTTTGTCTATAATAGCCCGGTCAAGCCCTTTTTGGCCAGCTAGTTAGTTAGTGAAGCGTCATATGCAGAAGTGCACAGTGGCCAGCATCGAGCGTGCTCTCTTTCTCTCTATGAGTCCGTCCCATCCGGCTCGAGTGGTTTCAAACTGACCGAAGAACGTTGGTTCTGCTCTGAAAAATTCTCCTCACCTGAACGATATGCCCTAGAATGCAGTAGCAAAGAAGGGCAAAAAAAATCGGCCACACGTTTAGTCCGGCTTTCAGCTATTAAATTAGATTTTGCGAGCGATTCAGATTTCCTCTCCTTTTCTGGAGTGTTTTTTTTTTGTTGCACCAAATGGCCAATGAAGATTGGTTATCCGATTGGGTGGGATGTCATCAGCTGGTTTTCGGTACACTCCCTGCAATTTGCATTGAACTTTACTGGTGGAGTATTAGAGATGTGTTTCTTGAAACGAGGTACAAATCCTATCCTGCTTAATTACTGGCCATATGCACCAACAATAAATCTTAATTTAATCCCCTGAAGTACATCGACCAACGGTAATACACGCTAAGTACCTACTAATAAGCATTCCTTTCTTCCCTGCGTGATAGGTTGAAATCTTTATTATCTCATTAAAATACCGCACTTGGAAGAGCACCACTGCTGGCTGGAATCAATGGCGAGAAGAGGGCCCACGGTCGCTACCAACCCAGTGAAGAAAATATTTCATCGCTTCCTCATTGTTTTCTCTATCGGTATCCGCCTGTTTGACGTTCTCAACGACCATAATATTGGCGCCTCGGGGTGTAAAACAAATCAATAGCCTGGACGAGGCCGTATCGGTTCCCGGCTGAATACGGATCTTTCCGACAACGTCGATGTAGGTCTAATTGAATCATTAAGAAGGTTAGACCAAGCACTTTATCACATGCGGACACACACACGTCCCTTTGGACTTTGCTTAGGTCAGAAGAATCTAAAAAACACTTCCCGCTAGCGGTGGCCCACGAGTCCTTCCATCAATTACGGAGCCTTTAAATTTTTATGGCCCCGACAGTCGGGGCTACTTTTGCCATAGAATTCCCACTCACGTGGACCGAAACGGAAAGAAAACGATTCTCCACATGGGGATGACCACGAATTCTCGGTGCAGGGAACTCAAAATTCCGTAATTACATGACTGGACATCCCTCCCCTAGGAAAGCACAAATCTATCTAGCGGCACAGCCTTTATCTCTATACGGCCAATAAATTCTTCACTTTCTGGGTCGACACCTTTCGGAAGACAGAGTGCAAGCGTTACTCGAGACAACAACAAAAAAAAACTAACACCGATCCGACACCAGCCAGAACAAGGATGGATGATGAACTCACGCGCCGGCAGACCACCAGCGCCTCCGGGGGTCACCACAATCACAAGCGATTGGCATTAGACAGTCCCATTCAAAGAAAGCATAAAACAAACCCAAAAAAACGGGCCACCTTTCGGATTGATGAAAAATTGCCTCCCTCGCACTGCGGAGCCAAGTGGAATCATTCATTCCGAGTGGAGGAAACAGAAAGGAAATCGAAAAAAAAACGCAGCTGATATCAGTTCCAATTCATCCCGTTCCGATGCTATCAGAAAATGATGTCCTTTTGTCCCTCCCGTACCGTACGTTCTGGTCCCGTAGTTGGTCCCGATAGTCGAAAAAAAAACAAACAAATCGAATCGGAATGTCCGTGATTTGTTGGGGTGCTTCTCCGGTTGGCTCCATTCAGATCACCTACCCGTCACACGCAATCACTCTCGAGAATGAGGGATGGTGAAATTCAAAAAGGAATCCGATTGGTTTATTTATGACGCCTCTCGATCGGTCGGATGTGCGATGACAGTGTTCGTTTCCGGGCTACTAGGGCCGTCGTCGTCATCTTCGTTGGTGGCATGAAGATGTCTTAACATCAACTGATGGACAAAAAAAATGAAATGACACCCATTATGCAGGTAAAAGTTTCGATACAGGAACATGGGAATGGAATTGAACCTTTGTTCGGGTCCCGCAGCCTCAGTAGGCCTTTAGATTTGAATTTTTAGTGTTCTGTCGTTTTTGTACTGGACTGGACTAGGATCAGTGACATAGAGATTTTGATCGATATTTATCTAGATTTTAACCCTTCGATTCGGTCGCAACATTTGTTTTGTCTTAAATAGACAAATCAAGTTTCTTACTCAAGATAATTTAATTTTATTTTTTTCTAAAATTTTATTTTTAAGCTCAATATAATAAACATAGCGGAGCTGACATTACATTTGTTTGAATTCACTGTTAATTTATGTATATATATATATATATATATATATATATATATATATATATATATATATATATATATATATATATATATATATATATATATATATATATATATATATATATATATATATATATATATATATATATATATATATATATATATATATATATATATATATATATATATATATATATATATATATATATATATATATAGGTTCAGTGATGCTGGGCGTCCATTTACGGCCAATGTAGACATAGTTTTGATACGCCGTGTATTGAGTTGTCAGTCGGTGCCTGTCAAAGAGATCAAATTTTGAGATCAATTCAGGAATTTGTATATTTCGGTGATGTATTCAAAGTCTGACTGGTATATGAGCAGGTTTTCTGATTTGGTTTAAACGGCCAATTAACTCCTCCCGCTTTTGACTATTTTCATCGCAATCCCATAACACATGGTCGATATCTTCGTACTCTTTCTTGCAACGACATACATTTGTGTTAAGAACATTTATCCGAAACAGGTGCGCATTTAATGCGTAATGGTTAGCCATCAATCGAGATACTGTGACGATGAATGATCTATCTAATTCATGGCCTTTAAACCACGACAGTCTAGACACGTTAGGGATTATTGAATAGCACCATCGGCCCAAAGCGCTGCATGACCATTTTATTTGCCAGTCCCGTAACACTAATTGTTTTGGAAGATAAAAATATTCACTATGTTGAATATTCCTGTTATATGTATACTGCCTCACTCTCACGCCCAATATTAGCTAGAATATCCGCTTCATCATTACCTAAAATTCGGCAATGTGAAGGAATCCAGACAAAAGAGATTCTATAGTTTTGACGTGTTAGCTGGCTTACCATATCTTTAATTTTTAAAATAAATATGGAAGACTGCCTCGAAAAACCTTGTTTTTTTAACGCCTCCAACGAGCTAAGGCTATCGGAAAAAATATAATAATGATCAGGTTCAAAATCTCTAATTATTTCAATTGCATGATAAATTGCAACGAGCTCGGCGACGAATATTGAGCATGGGGTGTTCAATCTAAAACTGGCAGTTCGACTGCAATGAGCAACACCAAACCCTGTTGAATTATGCATTACTGACCCATCGGTATACAGTCTTCTACTGTGATCTATATGCCCGTATTTTTTCTGGAAGATCGCGGGAGCGAAATTCGGTAACATATTTTTAGGTATTCCTCTAATTGCAATCGTCATCGAAGTATCTATATCAGGAGTATAGCCAATGGTTTCTAATGAAAATTCTCTCTCGCTAGTTGGAGGATTAGGAGAAATTTCCTCCGAAATGTATTCTTTGTAAATTGATAAAAACTTCGAGCATGGATTTATTTCGAAAATCTGTTCTAACTTCTCCAGCACCTCTGGATTGTAAGACTCACATCTTATCAAAAATTTATAGGAAAGTTCGGCAAATCTTAATCCTAATGGAGTTACTCCACACATCACCTCTAAAGACACAGTGGGTGTTGACATCATGCACCCTAGAGAAACGCGTAGACATCGATATTGTACACGATCCAGTTTAACGAAGTGGGTTCGAGCGGCGGTTTGAAAATTAAAACAACCGTATTCTAACTGTGGCCGTACCGTAGAAGTGTACAACTGCAGTAAGTCAGTAGGATGAGCCCCCCACCACGACCCAGTGATGCATCGCAAAAAGTTCACTAGCTTCGAACATTTCTTAATTAGGTATTCAATATGTTTTTTCCAAATGCATTTTCTGTCAAACCAAACCCCAAGATATAAAAAATTCAACGACTCTTTTATCATCGTCCCATTTAAATAGAATTTAATCGTTGCAGGATTATGTTTTCTCGAAAATATCACAGTTTCGGTTTTTTGCGACGAAAAAGTCAACCCTTTATTGTTACCCCAGGATACTAAGTTGTTCAGAGTTAATTGCATATCCTTCTGCATAATATCAGGTTTTTTGCCAACAGAGTATAGTATTGCATCATCGGCATATTGTCTCAAAATGCATTTTCCAACCAGACAACCATCGATATCAGAAGTATATATATATTATAAAGCAATGGACTAAGACAGGAGCCCTGCGCGAGACCCACGTGACATTCTCGAGATGTTTTTGCAATGTTATCGTTAAAAAATATCATATTTCTTAATGAAAGAAGATTATACAAGAATTCACACATTTTTTTTTGAAATTCCAAGTTCAAATAAACGGTCGCATAATAGATGTATTACCACAGAGTCATATGCTCCTTTAACATCGAGGAAAATCGCTGATGTTTCCTCTTTTCTAGAGAACCCTAATTGAATATCGGACGATAAAAGAGCCAAGCAATCTTGGGTACCCCGACCTTTCCTGAATCCGTATTGTGAAACGGAGAGAATTTTGTTCTCTTGAGTCCACCGTTCCAAACGTACCAGCAAGGTGCGGAAAACTCGCTCACCGCCATGAGCGTACATGAATTTGTTTCCTTATACATCGTCGGGGGTTTACGCTCTCGTTAAAAAGATACAGACCCACACAACTCGTTCCGCATCACACCGTATGCGATTACGAAGAGAGAGAGAATCGGAAATCGCAAAAATTTTTAACGCGTTCCACATTGCCGATGCAGTGACGTAATGAGTGCCATCGAACATATTCAGCAGCGAACATGTTCGTTCGGAAAAATGATCCAAATCTTCGTGCGCAATCCTGAAACTGAACGATTGAAATATATGGCTGGCCTGGACACCGCACGGAGTGGCAATTTCTGCTGTGTAGGTTCAACTCGCAGTCATTTCCTTGCTGCGTGTTAATTTTATCATTCGCTATACATGTTATCGCTCGAGTTGAACTCTACCATTGTATGTACAAATGCCGTACTTGCGATGTAGACAAGATGTGTGGTAATGTACATTGATTTAGATTTGTTTGGAATTAGTTTAATTTTCAATGTTCAGGCGCGTTCGGCTCCTTCCATGCGCTACATTCGAGAGGAAACTTAGATTTGTCTTCTTTTCTATGCCAATAAATAATCTCGAAAGTTGTGCGTTTTATAGCGTATCATTGCGCGAATATAGCTCACTACTTCCGGTGATATGCATTTGCATAAAATTGACAAAATATCGATTGTCGCTGATCAATTTTCTTGTTTTTAACTGTAATGATAATATCTTTTGCTTCAATCATATGATTATCCACGTTTAGGTGGTTTTGGCTTGAGACGAAGCTGGCCCAGGTTATAACTCAAATCGATGTCAAAATAAATTAAGTGATAACAGTTTCGGTGAAACCTGACTCAGTTTCGAGATCAAACAAAAACGCATTCGTGCTAGGGCATACGAGTCCGGCGCATAAAGTTCATACCTCTTTGTGTGCATGAAATTAGGTGTGAATAAACAGATAGAAAGGGAATCATATGTATCAACTAATAACAATATAATAAAATATAATAGATAAATCGAAATTTTAAAAACAGTTCACCAAGCGAAATTTTCACTGAAATGATGTTAAGTTTATTAAGTTTCTTGGAACTAATAATTGGAATGTGGATTGAGTGATATTTAGTAACAAGGATCACCGTTCTGGTGGAGTAACTATTGGTGTTTGTTTCAGGCAAGATTTGTTCACAAAAATAGATAAGGCTAGTAACTAGGACTATAACCATTCATATATGCGCTTACAGTTGTATTATCTATAGCATTGCAGTTATTGATATTAGTCTGAAAGGATTCCGCTGGAGCAGTGCTGCCAGGGACATTTTCAGTTAGCAGTGAAAATGATATTTGTATAGATATTTTCGTTATATAGCATTATTATTGAAAACTGATAAAAACACATAAATGTAAAAAATCTTTGTCTATCTTTCCTGTGTTATGGGCTATAGAACAATTGGGCAGGTCATAGCACTCTGATAGAAGCATCACTCTTGATAAGCAGAGGTTTTTAGTGTTTCTTGATACAAACAAACCAAAAAAAAAGTTTAGCATAAAAGGTTTCGAGTGATCGGTGTGAATGAATTTGTTTATAGACAACATTCAAAAACCGGGGATGGAAAACGTGTGCAACTTTCGTAGCCATATATTTTTCCAATCATGATAACTGGCTGTTCGGCCATCTATGGGAGCTGTCCATAAATGTCAGCTTCTTTCTCCGAACAGCCTAGATAAGCCGTGTAGTGTCGGTAGTGGTTGTTTCAACCGGCTAAGAATTACACTACGGACTACCTGTTCCGGTGGTAACACCAAACAGGGAACCCCAATTCCATAGTGTCATGCGACCCGTGCTATGGGTAAAATTGTTGAGGGGGTTTAAAATATTCTCAATGGCGAACGGAGCCTGGGAAGAGCCGGGCGAATTCCCCAGTAACTGGCTGTGGTCCACTAGGAGGTTGAAAACTCTATTATCTTTCTCCGGACAAAACCAGCCTTTAGGCCGCGTGGCATCCGGCGGGTTAGAAGTATGTCAGTTATGGAAATAACTGTCAAATTCATTCGCAAAGGTGGCCGCGTCACTTATGAGGAGGCAAAGAGCTTTAGACCGATCAGTCTGACCTCCTTCTTTCTCAAATCAGTGGAACGTTTAATCGACCACTACATTCGGGATGGTAGCTTGGGCGAGCACCCGCTGCATGCAATGCAACATGCATATCAGCGGGGGAAGTCTACTACCACCCTGTTACACAATGTTGTCTACAACATTGAAAAAGCTTTTTCACAAAAGCAATCAAGTTTAGGAGTTTTTCTCGAAATTGAAGGTGCTTTTGACAACGTGTCTTTCGAATCCATTTTGGAAGCAACACGAGATCATGGAGTACCTTCATATATCACGAACTGGATACACGCAATGCTTAGCAACCGACATCTGTGCTCATCGTTAAGACAAGGAAACTGAGTGTCTGCGGATGTCCTCAAGGTGGTGTGCTGTCACCACTTCTATGGTACCTTGTCGCCGATGGCTTGTTGAGGAAACTTAATGAGCTTGGGTTTCCGACGTATGGTATATAATGATCACCGGTATTTGCATTAACACACTTTTTGATTTGATGCAACAAGCCTTATGCGTTGTTGAGCGGCAGTGTCTTCATGTTGGACTATCAGTTAATCCAAATAAAACCTCAATGGTGCTTTTCACGCAACGAAGGATTACAATAGGAGCTCGTCCATTGCAGTTTTTTGACCCTGAAATTATTGTCGAAGATCAGGTTAAGTACGTTGGGGTAATTCTCGACTCAAAACTTAATTGGACAGCTCACGTCGATTTCAGGATCAAGAAAGCTTGCATGGCCTTTGGCCAATGTAGACGGGCTTTCGGCAAATCTTGGGACTCAAACCCAAGTACATTCAGTGGATCTACACAATTGTTAGACCAATACTGGCATACGGGTGCCTTGTTTGGTGGCAGAAGGGAGAAGTCATGACAATCCAATCAAAGTTAAACCATCTTCAGAGGATGGTCTTGATGGCAATGACCGGTGCGTTCTCGACAAGACCTACTGCTGCTCTCGAGGCACTCTTGAACATAAAACCACTACATGTGTTTCTGAAACAAGAAGCACTTTCTTGTACATACCGTCTTAAGGTTACTGGGCTCTGGAACAGTAACCCAATAGATCGTGTAACTAGCCACACAAGACTGTGGCCCCAATTGGTTACTTGGGATGAATATGCACTTGCTCCCAGTGACCTTACACTCACATGTAGTTTTCCTTCTAAAACTTTCAATGTGAGAATTCCTCTTCGTGAGGAATGGCTGTCTGGCTGGATGGAGCGACAACTTGAAGAATACGTAGTTTGTTATACGGACGGTTCTTTGTTGGAGGGCCGAGCTGGTGCTGGTGTCTATTGTCATGAGATGAGATTAAACCAATCTCATTCACTTGGTAGATACTGTACCGTATTCCAAGCAGAAATCTTTGCGATTCTGTGTGGCGTACAATCCGCACTTCAATAGGGAATTTGCGGTAAAAGAATCTATTTTTGCTCTGATAGTTAGGCTGCCCTGAAAGCACTTAGTTCGGCAGATTCGAGATCAAAATTAGTAATCGCATGTCGAACTCAAATCGAAGAACTTAGCATTTCAAATGCTATCTACCTTCTATGGGTACCCGGTCATTCCGGTATTACTGGAAATGAATGGGCGGACGAATTGGCTAGAGCTGGCGTTGCGACTGATTTCGTTGGTCCAGAACCAGTTCTACCACTGTCAATAAGTTGGATAAAGCACAAGATTCGCTCTTGGGCTACATTCGAACATGCCAACCATTGGCGTAGCTTGCAAACTTGCGTTCAAACAAAGGCTTTTCTGCCGGATGTGAGTCCGAAAATGTCAAGAAATTTGTTGCATTTTTCCAAGCACAACTGCAGTATTCTGGTCAGGGCACTGACTGGACATTGCAAACTCAATTATCACATGGCTACTATTCAGCGCGCTGAGTATTATTCATGTGATCTTTGTGAATCCGATTACGGAACATCATATCATTTGATATGCAATTGCCCTGTATTAATGCAATCGCGCATCCGGTTTTTTTTTGGTTCTCCATACATAGATGAACCTATGTACAGAGAGCTAAAATTTAAGGATATGCTTTTGTTCCTAACCTAGTGTGGTAAAGAGCTATAGTTTTTTAGCCGTATCTCTTCGGGGGTGTTGTCGTTCTGTTATCTCAATATACCCTCGGGGGTGTTGATATATCCGCTCACTGTTTGAGTAGAGGTTCAAAATCCCTCCGGGGGTTGGAAGTTTTATTCCTGCTGTTGTAGCACCTGCAGATCGTTCAGCATCACTCCGGGGGTGCAGAATGCTCTGTTTTAATTGTTCTGTGTCGTTGTTTTCCTTACTCCTAACCTTACCACTTCCCCAATCCTTCCCATCAGGAAAATGATGAAAAGACGATTCTTGGCAAGGCACAAATCTCCGATCAACATGGGGAACGTGCCATTTGAGCCAGACGCTACTGATTCCTGATTCCTGAAACTGGCCAACAACATTTCGATCCGCCTCAAATTGTTTAAAATCACAGTATTTTCAAATCGATTGGAATTTCTGAATCGGACAAGATCAGTTGAGTTTGAATCTAATATTAATAGTAGACCCCATGTTATATAATACTTTCAGAGAAAATTGGTTAAATCTCACGGTATAAAGATACTTTCGTAAGATTCAAATTTGAAAAATGTTACATGGTTAATTTTACGAAGATGCGAATTTTAATCCAGGTCGCAATTCTATGATTGTGAGTATTGTGTGAATTATATTAGAATTTAAACTAAACTGTTCTCATTAGGGTCAGATCCAAAAAAAATGTGAAAAGTCTTCAGACAGCACAGAAAAGCTATTAGGAAAACTTGTAGTCTCAAACCGAATTACATCTTTGAGTTTATATAAAAAATTGTATGTTTAATGATGTGTGGTGTCAGATGGAAGAAGTGATGACAATCCTGTAAAAGCTTAGCTATCTGCTGAGAATGGTGTTCATTGCGATAACTGGGGCACTTACGATACAGAACTGCGTAGTACTGAAGAACTTATAAATACTATCAATTTGGACAGTCTTCGGCTATATTTTCCAAGCAACTGGATTTTTGCAAAGATTGAGTAGTAGCTTATTACTGAAAGAGAAGCACATACCACAGAGAACAGACGTCCATCTTTAGCGTTCAACTTATGTAAAAATCACTAACGTTGTCGAAGCTAATTGGGATATCTCCATCCGGTGCGTTACTGTCGTCATGTTTTTAGTGACCGAGTTCGATAGATTAAAAATCGAATTGTAATGCCTGAAGATATCTTGGTTTGAAGAAAACCATTTTTGTTGTAAAAATCACTTTCAACTGTCCAAACAAAAGGTTCTTTTGAAAATTTTCTCCAGACATACACACCAAAAAAATCTGAATTTTATCGTTGACGTAATTGCAAACATGACACAATTCAACAAACCGTAATTTACGAAATGACGGAACATTACCGTGTTCCATTTAATTTTACATGAAACATATACTTTACATGCGCGATGACATAAAATTACACTTCCTACCACTCAGAACAAACGCTGTATGTGGAGTAAAATTACATGATTTACGAAATTAAACGTCATGTAAAATTAAAATCAAACATGAAAATAAGTCATTTTTGATGCTCGTATATGTCAGGGTCAGGAGACGTAAATTTACTCTATTTTTTTCTAGGTGTGTAGTCTTATTATCCAGTGTAGCGCATTCCTCTGTATTTGACTCCTAAAGTGCACAGACTCTGGGTCTTACTATAAAAATTGATTCCGTCAGACACTAGTTACACTGTTACCAGTTATATTATACATAAATAATACATTTCTATGCATCGTAATCAATAAATATAACACGTGTAGCATAAAACATAGCTGACCCTTAAATGCATAACGC